>NC_051158.1:140712267-140744205 GCF_013339745.2 Dermacentor silvarum
ACACCTAAAGGACACCGTATACATATATGGACAGCCGTTTAAGCTGGCCAGAAGCGAACGGCGGCTACGCTGAGTGCAACAGCGCTCGCTCGTCCCATCGTACAGTAACTCCATACTCGCGCTTCAGCTTCATGTCGCGTCCTAGCACGGAGGCTTCTGGCGAACCTCACAAAGATCGCGAAGCTTAGGGCCTCGTTTCCGTGCCTTCAGAAGTGTTTCGCAGTCGTTTTGTGAATGTTTTCAAAACCCTTATAATATTTCCGAATACCTTATGCTCTTTATTTTGGTTATGTTTCTTCGAATGACTAAAACATTTGGTATATACTTGGGTCCTTTTTCCAGAGTTGTTTGGCATTACAAGGGTAACAGATAGCGAGCCAAGCTGGTGTTGAAATGATCATCATCAGCCTATATTTATGTCCACTGCCGGACGAAGGCCTCTCCCTGTGATCTCCAATTACCCTTGTCTGCGCTAGCTGATTCCAACTTGCGCTTGCAAGTTTCCTAACTTCATCACCCCACCTAGTTTTCTGCCGTCCTCGACTGCGCTTCAATTCTCTTGGTATCCATTCTGTAACTCTAATGGTCCACCGGTTATCCATCCTACGCATTACTTGGCTGGCCCAGCTCAATTTTTTCCTCTTAATGTCAACTAGAATATCGGCTATCCCCATTTGCTCTTTGATCCACACCGCTCTCTTCCTGTCTCTTAACGTTAGGCCTAACATTTTTCGTTCCATCGCTCTTTGTGCGGTCCTTAACTTGTTCTCGAGCTTCTTTGTTAACCTTCAAGTTTCTGCCACATATTTTATCACTGGTAAAATGCAATGATTGTACACTTTTTGTTTCAACGACAGTGGTAAGCTCCCAATCAGGATTTGGTAATGTCTGCTGTATGCACTCCAACCCAATTTTATTCTGTAAATTTCTTTCTTATGATCAGGGCCCCCTGTGAGTAACTAGCCTAGATAAACATACTCCTTTACAGACTCTAAACATGCATTAGCATTCCTGGTCGTTTTCAACTAGTGCTTTCCAGAAATGCATGAGAAAGGCTCTTGAAACATTTTTAACTGAAACAGTAAAGTAAATTGTGGCATATTTTGGGGACAGATATCTTGACAGCATAGTAGGAAGAAAAACGGAATGCTGACCAAAATGGTGTTTAAAAATTCTTAAACGTTTCGGCTTCCACGCGGAAGCCTTGTTCACTGAGCTGAGAGGCAAAGAACCTTCAACTTAAATCCCGTCCATAATCGCTTCAGGCATCTTGCCTATCTTGGCAGGAGATTGCTGTCGTTTCGATTAAGTGTGTGTGCTGTGGTTCGGATAGTCAGAGATTCCAGATACTGTCGCTTCGTCCAGCTTTCTTGGGCGATGACTGAAGCTTGGATCCAGTTGAAATCGTGTTGCTTGGTTTCTGCATGTTCAGCGAGTGCACTGGAAGGGACTTTTTTGCTTTTTCACATCGCTCATGTGCTCCTTCAGGCACCGCTCAAAATTGCTACTTTCACCAACGTAGACATAATTGCAGTCCACTCACGGTATCTTATTTACAACGCCAGGGAACTTTCTTTTCTTAGTTGGTCCTTGACGTTGACATGTCGTGACGTAACTTGCGGCGGGGAACATGGGCAGCTGGCACATTATATTTACGCAGGACATGTTCCAAAGCTTCGCTGATGCTGGGAACATATAGAATGGCGGTGTGACATTGGCCGGGGGCATCATGCGATTCCGTAGGACGCGACGCTCTTTTTTCTGAAAAAGCGATAAAATGTTTCGGGTAGCTGCACGCACCGAGCTCGCGTCGAATGCAGGTCAAATCGGAGCCCGAGTGTTCTGGCTTACTACAAATTCTTTAGGCTCTTTGTATTAACGATAATGCTGTGGACCACTTGTGGCACACAGTGTTTACAGAAGTGAAATGAAGATACCGCCCTGTGTGCGTGTCCTTCCTATGAACTTCCTGGGAGATAACCACTATCTATTCCGTTCTACCAATATGTCTAGAAAAGGTAGCCGGCCAGAGTCCTCCTCTTCACAGTGAAATTTATGGCACCCTCAGTGCTATTTAGGCGATCCGTGAAGGCAGCCAGGGTTTCTTTTTTAGGATGCAAAAGCAATCGTCAATGTAGCAGAAGAAAACTTTCATGGAGGATGAAAAGAAGCCAAGGCCCGACTTTCCACGGAAACCATAGCAAAATTTGCAGTGGTTACAGAAATTGATGTGCCCATAAGGGTTCCGTGCACTTACTTTTAAGTGACACTGCAGAAATTGAAGTATTTTTCAAGCAAAATTCGAGTAATCATGCGAGACCCTGTACTTCAGTTGCCATACGTTCACATAGCTTCGCATCAGCCAGAAGGGCAGCTTTGCATGCGTCCACCGCAAGGGCCGCAGAAACATAAGTGAAAAGGGAAACCACGTCAAAAGACATCATGACTTCATTATCATTCACTGTGAGGGGGTGTACCTTGTCAATAAAGTCTTGCGAGTTGTGAATAAACGTGGGGCCACTCCCAACAAGTTGAGCACACACATGGTAAAGGTAACTGGACAGTTTGCAGAGAGGGGAACGTGTGAAATCCACAATGGGCAGCATCAGAGTACCTGACTTGTGGATTTTCAGGAGAAAACATAGTGCCGGAGCTGATCCGTTGTGGCAAAGCAGCAAATAATAAATGTGTTCTTGCAGCATGTCGGCTAGAAGCTTTTCCAAATACAGTTCCACCTTAAGTGTGGGGTCATGATTGAGGACGGTGTAGGTGCTTTTATCTTGAACAAGGTCCAACATTTTACTGATGTAGTCATTGGTGTTTATAATAACAGTGGCACTGCCCTTGTCGGCTGGCAATATCACTATGTTGCTATTCCTGTGGAGACTTAATGGCGTTTCGCTGCTCAGGCAACAAGGCGGAAGGTGGCTTACGCGGTAGTTTGGTGAGAACGCTAATCACACGAGTACAGGCATCTTCACGCTCGGAGTGATCGACGAGACCAATGGCATGCTCCACGGCACAAACAACTTTTATTTTTGGGTCAGGTGCAGAACTCGTGTTGAAGTTCAGTCCAAGTTCAAGAACACTTAGCGCTAGCTGGCTAGGTGCGTATGAAGACAAGTTGCACACTGCTGATTTGACCCGATTCGACATGGTGCTCCTGTGGCATGGCATGAGACGTACCAGTTTGTTTCGGTGTGTAGTTTCAAAGCGGCAGGACTGAAGATGAGCCTTGAAGTTGGCGTGTAGGTGGATGCTGGCGAAAACACCAGGGCACTGGTGCTCAAGGAGACGGCGAGCAAAGGACAAATGATTCTAGAAGTCTCTGATGGTTGCTTTGCAGTCCGAGATCCTTACTTGAAGTAATAAGCGCTCAGCTTTCGAGACAACTTTGTGTCTGAAAGCCGTGTCGACGGGTCTGAGCTCGTGTCGTGACTTTGGGATCAGGCCTTGGGTTTTGCATGTTAGATTGAAGTTCAGGTGAGCCTTGAACTTAGTGTGCAAAACCCAAGGCCTGATCCCAAAGTCACTACGCCTGCTCAGACCCGTTGACACAGCTTTCGGACACAAAGTTGTCTCGAAAGCTGCGCACTTATTACTTCAAGTAAGGATCTTGGACTGCAAAGCAACCATCAGAGACTTCCAGAATCATCTGTTCTTTGCTCGCCGTCGCCTTGAGCACCAGTTCCCTGATGTATTCACCAGCATTCAGCTACATGCCAACTTCAAGGCTCATCTTCAGTCCTGTCACTGTGAAACGACGTACCGAAACAAACTGGCACGTCTCATGCCGCGCCACAGGAGCACCATGTCGAATCGGGTCAAGTCAGCGGTGTGTGACTTGTTTCACACGCACCTAGCCAGCTCGAGCTAGGCGGTCTCGAACTTGGACTGAACTTCAACACGAGTTCTGCACCTGACCCAAAAATAAATGTTATTTGTGCCGTGGAGCATGCCATTGGCCTCGTCGATCACTCCGAGCGCCTACACCATCCTCAATCATGAGCCCACACTTAAGGTGGAACGGTATTTGGAAAAGCTTCTAGCCGACATGCCGTAAGAACACAAGTCATTTATTATTCGCTGCTTTGCCACAACGGCTCAGCTCCGGCACTATGTTTTCTTCCAAAAATCCACAAGTCAGGTACTCCGATGCTGCCCATTGTGGATTTCATGCGTTCCCCCCTCTGCAAACTGTTCGGTTACCTTCACCGTGCATGTGCTCCACTTGTTGTGAGTGGCCCCACATTTATTCGGAACTCACAGGACTTCAGTGACAAGGTACGGGACACCTCAAGGTGGATGATGATGAAGTCATGGTGTCTTTTGATGTGGTTTCCCTCAAAGTTCACTGGAAGAACCCGCACACAGGGCGGTATCTTCATTTCACTTCTGTAAACCCTGTGTGCCAGAAGTGGTCCGTGGCATTCTCATTAATACAAAGAGCCCAAAGGATGTGTTGTAAGCCGGAAGACTAGGACTCCGATTTGACCTGCATTCGACGCGAGCTTGGCGTGTGCAGCTACACGAAAATTTTTATTGCTTCCTCAGATAAAGAACCTCGCATCCTACGGAACCACGTGATGCCCCCGTGCAGCGTCGCACCGCCATTCATATGTTCTTAGCATCAGCGAAGCTTTGGCACGTGTCCTGTGTAAATATAGTGTGCAAGTCGCCCATGTTCCCAGCGGCAAGTTACGTCACGAGCTTGTCAACGTCAAGGACAAACTAAGAAAAGAAATATTCCCTGGCGTTGTATATAAGAGCACCGAGTGCAAATATGTCTGCATTGGTGAAAGTGGCAGTTTCGAGCGGCGCCTGAAGGAGCACATGAGCGATGTAAAAATGAAAAAAAGTCACTTCCATTGCACTCGCTGAACACGGAGAAACCAAGCAACACGATTTCAACTGGGGCCAAGCTTCAGTCATTGCCCAAGAAAAGAACCGGGTGAAGCGACAGTGACTGGAATCTCTGACCATCCAAACCACAGCACGCACGCCTAATCGTTTCGAAACAATGGCAATCTCCCGCCAACATATGCAAGATGCCTGAAGCGATTATTGATGCAGATTTAAGCGGAAGGCTTTTTGCTTCTCAGCTTGGTGAACAAGGCTTTCGTGTGGAAGCTGAAACGTTAAGAATTTTTAGACAAGAACATTTTGGTCGGCGTTCTGTTTTTTTCCTCCTATTATGCAGTTACTTCCCAACCAGAGGGGATTTCGTCGAACTCTTGATTGCAGATATCTTGACACTTGAGCTAATTTTAAATTCTGCTTAGCCGATGTGTTTGACTTCACTTCTGCCCAGCTGCAATTCCACAATTGCAACAAATGCCCTAATGTAAATAATTAGAATGTTATTGTTTGTAAGTTTGGGAAATATATTTGAAACAGTGAATTTGTCTTATTTGACAAGCAATGTCATCTTCCAGTAACCCACCTGAACAAGTAGAATTGCCCTATATGCCACAAACATATAAGGTCCAACAAACTTTTATGTTCATGTTACAGCTCAAGTTGCATTACCGGCATTGTTTGTGTTTATAAAATTACAATGGATAACATATAGCACGGCTTCTGCTTAAGCTTCTTGGTCAGACACACTGGTAGACATATAATGGCACGAAGGAATCAGCACAAAGAAACACATCGACAGCACTGGCATTAAGTACCAACTGATTTTATTCGTGAAGGCAGGCGAGCATTTAAAACCCCAATCGCTCTTTTTGTGCCAGTAACGAGTCTCACTTGTCCAGGGAATTTTCGCCTACTGAGTGCTATGGACAAGTGGCAATGTTTTCATTATTTTGTTGTGAAGACTGTGTTAATAAGAGGCACCAATTTTGCAGTAAACAGATGTTTTGAGGTCACAGTGGGAGGAAACGAAGCAGAAGTCTGGCTTGTTTAAAAGTAGCAGTGCAAAGTGAGGTGGCTGCAGTGACAAAGGTCGCCTGTTCAATGCCGGAATTCATGTTTTTGGATCTGAAGTAAAGAATTGGAGCTGGAAAGCTCTAATGTGTCATGGTTGGAGCATCAACATTGTACTAACAATTGCAAAGAAAATTTGAGCCCCTGGCGACCTGTTTAAAAAAAAGCTTTTTTGCTTACACCTTTGCGATTGTCTTTCCATGCAGCGCTAGCAATAACACATTTCATGGGGGATAACAAAAGCATGGTTGACTTCTGTTCCAAAAAAAGCATGTCATTTCTTTTTAGAGCACTTACCTGCGATTTATCACTCAAATTGTGACAGGTGCATATTTTGTATCCTTACTGTTCTGAGCTCAATTTTATTTTCAGAAAACCACAGAAATTTCCCAAATTTTTTAAGAGTGATTCATTGTGAAGAGCTTTCATTACTGCAATATGCAGCTGTTCATTTATTATTTTGTGCTGTCCTTTACTAGCTATCAACAATTTTTTCATGTTTTTAAATTGCGAATAGGCAAGAACACCAAAACAGTTTATATTGGTATTAAATGTAACAATATGGAGCATGATATTGCTATGGACCAGTAGTTACGATTACAAAGAGGCCAGTGGTGTGAAGACGACAACGATTGGAGGCTAGCACAGGCTGTTGCCTTTTGGTAAAGTGCAGATTATTCACGTGTAAATATACTTGAATGTATCTTGTCGTCTGTGTCTTCCCACATAACATATTAAGTCGAGATGGACATTCCTTGTCTTTGTCACGGAAGCTCTGCAGTGGTTGGTACGTTGAGCCTTCCATCATGGCTCCCTGAGACGACAGCTCGACTCAACTGGTTCTGACACCAGCTGCCACTTCGATGACCTACATCGCACTCCACTCCCCGTGACTCTGGCATATTCTCGGGAACAGATGGGAAAGACGCGGAGGACTGGATCAGACTGCACGAACGAGGCACCAATAATCGGTGGGACCCTACTGTCATGCTTGCCAACGTAGTATTTTACCTTGTTGGCACACCTAGAGTATGGTTACGGACACACGAAGATGAGCTCACCAGTTGAGATATGCTTAAACAAAAATTTTGAGACTTGTTCGGCAACCCTCACAGTCACCAACTTGCCTCGAACAAGGCGTTATCCAGCCGTGTGCTGACGTCAAGAAAGCCGTATGTCACATGGATTCAACAAGTCCTGGCTCTGTGCCGCAAAGTTGACGCACGCGACTGAACCAGACATGGTTTCACACATTCTCAAAGTTAGCGTCGATGACACCTTCAACTTTTTCGTCTTCAACAACGAGGCGACGGTGGATGCAGCCATCAAAGAGTGCTGCTGGCTGAAACCCGCAAAAAGCCGCCATGTCAACCAACAGTTTGCCCGTCTATCAAGCACCTCGGCAACATCTTCCTGTGCCGACGCTCCCCATCCCAACAACACTAGCGATGTTTCCCGGAACCTCCGGCGAGAAATTGAAGCTGCCTATCCAGCTGCCTTCGAATCCAGCTCCGCCAACAAACCTGCAGTCACGGTTTTCCTGATTCAGGCAGTTGTATGCCAAGAGGATAACTTAAGTTTGGCCTAATTTGTGTTTACTGCATGTTACCACCAGTGTCATCGTTTCGTGCTTCTCTTTCTCTGTCTTTGTCCTTGATTAGCGGTCAACATGTCATGCTTTATGCCACGAGTTCGCCAACATGGGTCTTCACTCTGCCTGCTCGGCCCATCGCCCTGATGCCTGCTCGAATTCTTCGATCCCGCCCTGTTCCACATCTTATTACCCAGCACCTACACCAAACATGTTATGTGGGAAGACGCAGATGAGAAGCTATATACAAGTATATTTACAAATGAATATGCCGCACTTTACCAAAAGGGAACAGCCCACGCTAGCCTCCAATCGTCATCTTCACATCACTGGCTTCTTCATCATCATAAATACTGCTCCGTAGGAATACCGTGCTTCATGTAAACTTTCTGTGCCCTTGCCTATTTGGAACTTAAAAACATGAAAGTATAGTTGACAGCTAGTAAAAGAATACAGAAAATAATAAATGAACAGCAGATATTGCAGTAATAAAACCTTCACAATGAATCACTCATAAAAATTTGGGAAACTTCAGTGGTTTTCTGAAAATAAAATTGAGGACGGAAAGGGTTAATATTATATGGGGCACAAAAATCAGTAGCGAAACAAAATATGCACCTGTCAGAATGTGAGTGATGAATTGCGGGTAAACGTTATAAAAAAAATTGACCTGATTTTATCACAGAGACAGTGATTGTTTGCGGACACATGTCAATCCCTGTTTGCTAGTGTAAAAAAACCTCAATCATTTCCCTCTCAGCTTTATTATGGCTTTTTGCAACTAACCTTGTGTGCAGGAACATAGGGATGCACCATCAGCTCTTGACATGTGCAGCCATGCGGCTACCGTAGTCATTCTTCATGCAAGTTCTGAGTTCAAATACTTCCTCATTGAAGCATTGATAGTGAATATGATTATACATACTTGTTTCCATCCAGGAGCAAAATCAGTTGGTACCATATTTACACGATTGTAAGGTGACCTATTTCTTTAAATTTGAAAATCTGAAGTGGGGGATCGAAACGAAAGCATGGCACCGCCAATAAGGAGAGAAATGAGTTATCACGGGCACTACAATATAAATACAATTTTATGTTTTGTCTACAGGTCTACCTGTAGCATTCAGCTATTCTGCGCGTTTGTTCGGAAGGGTTTTTTTCAACATTTTAAGCAGGTTTACAACGCACACAGCACTAATGGTTTTGCTGATAGTTGATGGAAGGGCCGCTGTTCCAATTGCGGCGGCACCGACTCTCGGAATGCCGGTGCTTCCAGGGGAGTATCGATAGTTAATGGAAAAGCAGATGCCGCTCATGTGTTTCTCTTTATAGCTCTACGTTTTACTTGACCGCCGGCCATGTGTTACTTATAAATTTTTGTTATGGAATGTACCCATGTGTATGCCTTTTTTTTCCTAACACATGTGATTTGGGGGGTTGACTTACTTACAATCATGTAAATACGGTAGTTGGGGCCTGCCCTGTTGATATGTGTTTCAATGTCCTTGTTTTTCATGCCATCATACCCTGCATACAATTTCTGAAAGCTGGGAGAGTTGGTTACCTGCATTAGGAAACATGGTTACTACACTATCAGATGAAATACATATGAATGCACAGAACGGGCCCTGCACTTCAACTGGTTTTACAACACAAGTGATTACATAAATGCATGAAAGGCTCACATTTGCGGCAATATTTGACTATACATGACATATCAGATATATCACTCATTTTACCTATGATGCATGCATTAGACATATTGTTCAAGTAATCAATATTTCTAGTCAAGATACCAATATGTTTGCTATTGCATTTATTGGCTTCTTGTTTGGAAAAGGACTTATATATCAGTGTGCACTTTCAGCTTTAGATTTTTCCGAGTATTTGTGCTGCCACATTTTGTAAGTTGTCCTGACCTTGCTAACGCCCTAACCTACACCGAAGGCTCCCTCAGCCTGTCATTGAGGCACCTTTGAGTGCCTTTAATGCCTTCTTCTGCAGCAAGTGTTACATTGCGCTGACCAGGAGTTGCGTTAATGACAGGCTGCAGGAGCATCGAGCAAGATTTAGGCGTTAACAGCATGTGGATTTCACAAAACATTGTAAAAGATGCCAAAGCATGCCAAAATATGACTGTACACATGTACTTCGAAAATGCATGGCAGAAAAGTGCAGATTGATGTACTAGACCGTACAAGAAAGCAATAACTGCATTAACACACCTTCCACAAGGGCCTGGAATAGAGAAATTACTTGTTGATGTATGATATGTGTGCATTGTGAGATTTTATTGTGAATGCTAGGTTTTAATGTGCGTAATCACTGTAGTGAGGTCAGTTGATTTCTAGCAACCATTCTGTGCATTTGGTGTTTTGTCATTCTTAGTACTGTAATCATGTTTCATAAGATTTTACACACATTGCCAAAATAAGGCTTTGGGGCAGTTTGGTCTTCTTTTCATCCGCATTCTTGTTTTTGTAATTTCCCTTACCACATTAGCATTTTTCTGGAGCACTGGTGACATTTCACTGTGCTCTTGCATTTACTTGCCAGATGTCTGTCTTTGAAGAGCCCAAACCACTTATAGCATACGAATTTGTTACAAGCTGAAGGCTATGGGTGACTTGGTAAACATGCTGCTAAATATCTTTTTTTTTTCAGTTGAAGCACTTCTGTAACTGTTAGGTTTTGCAGCTATAAAGTGAAGCAGAATTCTTGCATCCGTGTAATCTACATGCCACTTTTTCATTGTCCCTTCTTTTATCTAACTGCCTGCTATGTCAGCATGGCAATGCACATAGCGACATCTTTCACGGGTCTCTGAACCTTCTTAAGCAAATCGTAATATTGCATATTATCTTCTTTCCTAACATTAATAGGTTCCAAATAGCTCCTACAATGCTTTTGTCTTCACATTTTCAGCAGCGATAGCTGAAATTTTCAGTGGGAGGACAGAACTAGCAGTTCACCTGATTTACCACCTTTACAGGCGACAAGTTAACCATAATATAAGTGCCATGCCGATTGCTTAAAAGCTCTTAAGCAATTCTGCACATCTGAAAGTTTATTGAATTGAAGCAAGCTATGAGTGCTGTGTTAATGAGATGGTCGAATGCTCGTGATGGTTTTTTAGGCCAATGTGAAGAAAGCCCCAGTACCCATGTGTTGCTTTACGATGTTGATCTGTATTGATTATTGTTAATTGGTGAACTGTATGTGCACTGCGAAGATATGCACATTCTGGTGCCCTTGCATAATCCGGTCACAAATAAAACATGTTACATTTATTATCAAGAGCGCATACATTTTATTAGTTTTTGATTGTGTTGTCTTGATTTCATTCATTTTCAGCGTTGCTAGGCATCCTATTACATAATTAAAGAGCTTCCGCTGATGTAAACAGTTAATTAGAAAATTCAGAACCTTTTAATCACTGCAGCTATAGATTCCTTTAATCATAAGCTCTTTTCCTCGCTACAAAATAGGGGTTCCTAAATCTCATTATTGGTTCCTATAAGCCACTCTAGCTTGATGAAAACACTTCAGAAATTGTTCCAAGGTCCATCAAATCAGAATCGAAGAAACACCCTTTACAGATGAAAAATATTACGGTCCATATCAGTTAATAAAATGTTCTGCAAATTTTCATGGTTATTAAAAAACTTGTTTGTAGCTTTTAGTGTGCCAAGATGTCTTAGGGGTTTGCGAATATCTGAAACTTTCGGAATAACAAATCGAATAGTGTCCTATTCGCTTCGGTTGTCGAATCGAATAGTCACTATTCATAAATTCGAATATTTTATTACTTTTCGAATATTTCAAAATGTGAACTGCGGCCAATTGAACATAACATTGGAGTAAATGTACGTTAAATTTTCATGCCCATGGGCATAGTATAGACAAAACCTGATAATACGCACAAACCAGGTTACGCCACTTAGGTAGCCATACTTTACAGGCTATACAATGATCATTCGCACTCTGAAGAGTCATGTGCATGTGAAGAAACTACTTGTTTGCTTCCACTGCTGTTTTATTCTTTTAAGAAGCAACACTTCATTATTTACTATACTGATGACAGAAACAGATGATAGTAGGATGCGAACATCGTTTTATATTAATTGTGATAACGGCTGTTCATTATTTGAAAAGTATTCAATTTGGTCTCAAAAATCGCTATTCGCACACCCCTAATGTTTTACCTTAGACCATAAGATAATAATGATGCTCATATGATGTGAAATTTTCACAATATTCTGTGTGCAGTCTGCAACTGTAGTGATTGCCTGTCGTTTTTCTTAACTTGAGATAGCCAAAGTACACTTGGTGTTGTGGCATTGGTTAGCCAAGCACTGTCAAATCATTTGTGAGGCATACTTATCGGTCAGCGCGAGAACAACTTGGGACACAGGACGAGTGCTGACAGTTTTTTGTTAGCGCTCATCCTGTGTCACTCTACCTCTGTGTTCTCAATTGTTCTCGGGCTGACCAATAAGTGCATCCTTTCCAACTCGCCCATCTTTCTACTTTATTGCAATTTGTGATGCTATGTTTAAATATTCATATGGTATCAGTTTGCAAGTACAGTAGTATATAATCCATTTTTTTGTTTTTCAGGGTGCTCCATACCATGCACTGCCATTTCAATACGCCAAGGCTTTTCGTGTATCCAGGATTCCTTCCCTTTTCAAGGCCACCACTGCTTGCACAGCATCATCAGCCTACCTTCCTTGATCTTCATGTTCCATATGGCAGAAGAAAATACAAAATGCCTACTCTGAAATACATGCTTGGCTCCATGCAGCACTCCGTGCCGTCAGGGTGCTAGAACTTTGTGCAGAGAAAATGTTCGTAATGATGCTATATGTGTACAGCCTTGGTGGTAAAGTGTTTCCCGCTTCGCCTATGAGAGAATTTCACACTTATGGGCACTGTTAAAGGTTCATGTGTTAAATGTTTGACATCCTATAGAAATTTTCATGTTTCAGTGTAAAAGCAAAATTATAGTTGAATTGCTGCTTTTTGTGATATGCAATATACAGCTGAAGGTGATTAGCAGTGGTGAAACAGGTGTTGTATGAGGTGGTAAATTGTTTTCAACAGGGGGAGTTGTCTTTGCTAGGGCAACAACTGTTTTCCTTGGCAGCATTTATATAGTCCACTTTTCCCCACTCCATAGACATCTAGGAGAATAAGCAGGGTTGCATAGAGTAGGGTGAGGCAAGTTGAAATGCTCAACATGATGGTTTAGTTATGAAGGTAAGGTGTGTGGGAGAAATAGGGGAGTTTCCTCAGACCACTCAGATTGCTGACATTGGTGTTGGTCTTTGTGCCGGTGTTGGTTATATGTCGCAAGGCACATTTTGAGGAAAGAATTTTTGAAAAAACTCCTTATATTTGTGCAAATTCGGTATGTGCCCCTGGGGCTGCAATAGGTTAGCACCACTGAGGCCACTGGTTATGTGCCCCTGGGGCCACTGCATCGGCATATGCAGGTCTTCAATGAACCTCTTTGACACCAACTTGTGTATGTGCCAATCTTTAATGAACCTCTTTGATGCCAACTAGGGTCAGGTGGCATCGCAACAAGCACCTATGTAGTGACATCTACATATGCATTGTTGTCAGCTGGAGTTGTCTACTAGTCCCCTTGTTGGATTGTTAACCTCAGCCTGAGACATCACCTGCTTGACTACTGTTACATTGTGACCATCTTGCTGTGAACTTTTGTCATGTTCACTATTTGGGTCGTTTGTATTTCAGGTATTGCACATTGCTAAGGAAATTGATTCAGAGTGGGGTGTGCGCCCTTGGCTTCTTTTTTCTTTGCAGCTGCATGTTACATGCGAGCATAGTATGTGGGAGTAAGTTGTTTGTAGATATCAATTCGAAATAGCATAGGTACTCAAAAGTACTTTGTTTATTTTCCTTCGGGTCATTGCTGCTGTCAGGCCTACTTTGCATCATTCATTGTAGCATGCTCTTTTACTTGCAAAAAGAAGTGTGACCTGTTCAAACAGATACAAGGATTGCCGAATAGCTCAGGGTGTTGTCTTGAGCTACTCACTTTTGGTCTTGGCTGCACTTGTAGATTTATAAGTGTACTGAAGCTTGTCAAATGCTTGAATTCTCTGTCGTACTTGTTTATATCCAATTTATTGAATCAATTCACTTTCACTATGCCAACAATTGTTGATTGTACTATCATGCTGGCACATTTGGTTGTGGAATTACAATAAATTTCCAGACACTTTATTGCTTTGTCATACATCTCGGAGCTCCTCAAAGGGCCCATTCTACTAAACACACATACAAAAAAACTCCCTTCAGCCTCATTAAATTCCCAAAAGGAGCCTAATAAACTCCCAGAGCTTCCTGTAAAAGCTCCAAAAAAGAGCTAAAAAGTACTCCCAAAACATTTGTTTAAAACTCCCTAACTAAAACAAAGCTCCTTAAAGGTGTGAAGAGGAACTCCCAGACATTCTCCTATATATTCCCATAAAAAGCTAAAAATTAATTCCCAAAGCTATCCATAAGAGCTCCCTTAAGCAAAGCTCCCAAAATATGGAAGCAATTGCTCCCATATTTACACCTAAGCACTCCCATTAGAAGTAAAAATAATTTCCCAAAGGCATCCTTAAAAACTCCCTCAAGAAGCTACGCCGCTCGGAAAATACGTTCGTAATAGCTCCCATCGTTTCTCCTTTAAATTCCCAAAAGAAGCAAAATAAAATACCCAAGCAAACCTATAAAGCCACCCAGGGTACCTCATAAAACCTCCCACAGTCCCGGTGTTCAAAGCAGTAATAAAAAACTCCTAACTTTCCTCATAAAGACGCCAGCAGCGATATCTTTTAAAGGAACTATACAAAACTCCCATGGTACCCCCAAAAAATTCCAACAACAAGGGTGTGAATAAAAACTCCATTCTGATGGAGTTTCTTGTGCTCCCATTAGGGTGTGAGTTATGCAACGAGCCTAAAACTCCCTAAAAGAGTAAAACCTGTTAACAGTGTAGTAAACATACCGTATCAAGCTTTCCGAATGATTCTCGTCGCAGGTTATGTAATTTCCAGCTTTAACAAGGGATCCGTTCCCTCCGCAAAACTGTGCCCATACGATCATGCGCCTACATGATGTACAGTATCAAGGTTTCTAAATGTGTCTCGTCGTCGGTTATGTATTTCCGCAGCTCCATTACGCGATCCGTTCTTTGCCTAAAACTAGGCTCATACGCTCATAAGGCTTCCATCTGTGCCCTATCAAGCTTTCCGAATGTGTTTCGTCGTTGATTGCAACTCCAATAAGGCATCCGTTCCTTCTGTAACACTATGTTCGTGCGCTCCTAAGAATCGCATATGTACCGTATCACGCTTGCCTTTAGTGCTAGGTTCTCGCTTATGTCTTTCTGCAGCACTACCACGCGATCTAACCTCTTTAGTAAATGTACCGTATCACGCTTTCCGAATGATTCTCGTCGGAGGGTATGTAATTTCCAGCTTTTACAAGGGATCCGTTCCCTCCACAAAACTGTGTCCATACGATCATGCGTCCACATGATGTACAGTATCAAGGTTTCTAAATGTGTCGTCGGTTATGTATTTCCGCAGCTCTATTACGCGATCCGTTCTTTGCCTAAAACTAGGCTCATACGCTCATAAGGCTTCCATCTGTGCCCTATCAAGCTTTCCGAATGTGTTTCGTCGTCCGGTAAGTTGATTGCAACTCAAATAAGGCATCCGTTCCTTCTGTAACACTATGTTCGTACGCTTATAAGAATCGCATATGTACCGTATCATGCTTGCCTATAGTGCAAGGTTGTCGCTTATGTCTTTCTGGAGCTTTACCACGCGATCTAACCTCTTTCGTAACTGTACCGTATCATGCTTTCCGAATGATTCTCGTCGCAGGTTATGTAATTTCCAGCTTTAACAAGGGATCCGTTCCCTCCACAAAACTGTGTCCATACGATCATGCGTCTACATGATGTACAGTATCAAGGTTTCTAAATGTGTCTCGTCGTCGGTTATGTCTTTCCGCAGCTCTATTACGCGATCCGTTCTTTGCCTAAAACTAGGCTCATACGCTCATAAGGCTTCCATCTGTGCCCTATCAAGCTTTCCGAATGTGTTTCGTCGTCCGGTAAGTTGATTGCAACTCCAATAAGGCATCCGTTCCTTCTGTAACACTATGTTCGTGCGCTCATAAGAATCGCATATGTACCGTATCATGCTTGCCTTTAGTGCTAGGTTGTCGCTTATGTCTTTCTGCAGCTTTGCCACGCGATCTAACCTCTTTCGTAAATGTACCGTATCATGCTTTCAGAATGATTCTCGTCGCAGGTTATGTAATTTCCAGCTTTAACAAGGGACCCGTTCCCTCCACAAAACTGTGTCCATACGCTCATGCGTCTATATGATGTACAGTATACAGGTTTCCGAATGTGTCTCGTCATCGGTTATGCCTTTTCGCAGCTATTTTACCAGATCCGTTCCTTGCCTTAATCTAGGCCCATACCCTCATAAGGCTTCCATCTGTACCCTATCAAGCTTTCCCAATGTGTTTCGTCGTCCGGTAAGTTGATTGCAACTCCAATAAGGCATCCGTTCATTCTGTAACACTATGTTCGTACGCTCATAAGAATCGCATATGTACCGTATCATGCTTGCCTTTAGTGCTAGGTTGTCGCTTATGTCTTTCTGCAGCTCTACCACGCGATCTAACTTCTTTCGTAAATGTACCCTATCATGCTTTCCGAATGATTCTCGTCGCAGGTTTTGTAATTTCCAGCTTTAACGAGGTATCCGTTCCCTCCACAAAACTGTGTCCATACGATCATGAGTCTACATGATGTACAGTATCAAGGTTTCCGAATGTGTCTTGTCCTCGGTTATGTCATTTCGCAGCTATATTACCAGAAGCGTTTCTTGCCTAAAACTAGGCTCACACGTACATAAGGCTTCCATCTGTACCCTATCAAGCTTTCCGAATGTGTTTCGTCGTCCGGTAAGTTGATTGCAACTCCAATAAGGCATCCGTTCCTTCTGTAACACTATGTTCGTACGCTTATAAGAATCGCATATGTACCGTATCATGCTTGCCTATAGTGCAAAGGTTGTCGCTATGTCTTTCTGCAGGTTTACCACGCGATCTAACCTCTTTCGTAACTGTACCGTATCATGCTTTCCGAATGATTCTCGTCGCAGGTTATGTAATTTCCAGCTTTAACAAGGGATCCGTTCCCTCCACAAAACTGTGTCCATACGATCATGCGTCTACATGATGTACAGTATCAAGGTTTCTAAATGTGTCTCGTCGTCGGTTATGTCTTTCCGCAGCTCTATTACGCGATCCGTTCTTTGCCTAAAACTAGGCTCATACGCTCATAAGGCTTCCATCTGTGCCCTATCAAGCTTTCCGAATGTGTTTCGTCGTTGATTGCAACTCCAATAAGGCATCCGTTCCTTCTGTAACACTATGTTCGTGCGCTCATAAGAATCGCATATGTACCGTATCATGCTTGCCTATAGTGCTAGGTTGTCGCTTATGTCTTTCTGCAGCTCTACCACGCGATCTAACCTCTTTCGTAAATGTACCGTATCATGCTTTCCGAATGATTCTCGTCGCAGGTTATGTAATTTCCAGCTTTAACAAGGGATCCGTTCCCTCCACAAAACTGTGTCCATACGATCATGCGTCTACATGATGTACAGTATCAAGGTTTCTAAATGTGTCTCGTCGTCGGTTATGTCTTTCCGCAGCTCTATTACGCGATCCGTTCTTTGCCTAAAACTAGGCTCATACGCTCATAAGGCTTCCATCTGTGCCCTATCAAGCTTTCCGAATGTGTTTCGTCGTCCGGTAAGTTGATTGCAACTCCAATAAGGCATCCGTTCCTTCTGTAACACTATGTTCGTACGCTTATAAGAATCGCATATGTACCGTATCATGCTTGCCTATAGTGCTAGGTTGTCGCTTATGTCTTTCTGCAGCTCTACCACGCGATCTAACCTCTTTCGTAACTGTACCGTATCATGCTTTCCGAATGATTCTCGTCGCAGGTTATGTAATTTCCAGCTTTAACAAGGGATCCGTTCCCTCCACAAAACTGTGTCCATACGATCATGCGTCTACATGATGTACAGTATCAAGGTTTCCAAATGTGTCTCGTCGTCGGTTATGTCTTTCCGCAGCTCTATTACGCGATCCGTTCTTTGCCTAAAACTAGGCTCATACGCTCATAAGGCTTCCATCTGTGCCCTATCAAGCTTTCCGAATGTGTTTCGTCGTCCGGTAAGTTGATTGCAACTCCAATAAGGCATCCGTTCCTTCTGTAACACTATGTTCGTGCGCTCATAAGAATCGCATATGTACCGTATCACGCTTGCCTTTAGTGCTAGGTTGTCGCTTATGTCTTTCTGCAGCTTTACCACGCGATCTAACCTCTTTCGTAACTCTACCGTATCATGCTTTCCGAATGATTCTCGTCGCAGGTTATGTAATTTCCAGCTTTAACAAGGGATCCGTTCCCTCCACAAAACTGTGTCCATACGATCATGCGTCTACATGATGTACAGTATCCAGGTTTCCAAATGTGTCTCGTCGTCGGTTATGTCTTTCCGCAGCTCTATTACGCGATCCGTTCTTTTGCCTAAACTAGGCTCATACGCTCATAAGGCTTCCATCTGTACCCTATCAAGCTTTCCGAATGTGTTTCGTCGTCCGGTAAGTTGATTGCAACTCCAATAAGGCATCCGTTCCTTCTGTAACACTATGTTCGTACGCTCATAAGAATCGCATATGTACCGTATCATGCTTGCCTATAGTGCTAGGTTGTCGCTTATGTCTTTCTGCAGCTCTACCACGCGATCTAACCTCTTTCGTAAATGTACCGTATCATGCTTTCCGAATGATTCTCGTCGCAGGTTATGTAATTTCCAGCTTTAACAAGGGATCCGTTCCCTCCACAAAACTGTGTCCATACGATCATGCGTCTACATGATGTACAGTATCAAGGTTTCCAAATGTGTCTCGTCAGTCGGTTATGTCTTTCCGCAGCTCTATTACGCGATCCGTTCCTTGCCTAAAACTAGGCTCATACGCTCATAAGGCTTCCATCTGTATCCTATCAAGCTTTCCGAATGTGTTTCGTCGTCCGGTAAGTTGATTGCAACTCCAATAAGGCATCCGTTCCTTCTATAACACTATGTTCGTCCGCTCATAAGAATCGCATATGCACCGTATCATGCTTTTCTATAGTGCTAGGTTGTTGCTTATGTCTTTCTGCAGCTCTACAACGCGATATAACCTCTTTCGTAAATGTACCGTATCATGCTTTCCGAATGATTCTCGTCGCAGGTTATGTAATTTCCAGCTTTAACAAGGGATCCGTTCCCTCCACAAAACTGTGTCCATACGATCATGCGTCTACATGATGTACAGTATCAAGGTTTCCAAATGTGTCTCGTCATCGGTTATGTCTTTCCGCAGCTCTATTACGCGATCCGTTCCTTGCCTAAAACTAGGCTCATATGCTCATAAGGCTTCCATCTGTACCCTATCAAGCTTTCCGAATGTGTCTCGTCGTCCGGTAAGTTGATTGCAACTCCAATAAGGCATCCGTTCCTTCTGTAACACTATGTTCGTACGCTCATAAGAATCGCATATGTACCGTATCATGCTTGCCTATAGTGCTAGGTTGTCGCTTATGTCTTTCTGCAGCTCTACCACGCGATCTAACCTCTTTCGTAACTCTACCGTATCATGCTTTCCGAATGATTCTCGTCGCAGGTTATGTAATTTCCAGCTTTAACAAGGGATCCGTTCCCTCCACAAAACTGTGTCCATACGATCATGCGTCTACATGATGTACAGTATCAAGGTTTCCGAATGTGTCTCGTCATCGGTTATGTCTTTTCCGCAGCTATCTTACGCGATCCGTTCCTTGCCTAAACTAGGCTCATACGCTCATAAGGCTTCCATCTGTACCCTATCAAGCTTTCCGAATGTGTTTCGTCGTCCGGTAAGTTGATTGCAACTCCAATAAGGCATCCGTTCCTTCTGTAACACTATGTTCGTACGCTCATAAGAATCGCATATGTACCGTATCATGCTTGCCTATAGTGCTAGGTTGTCGCTTATGTCTTTCTGCAGCTCTACCACGCGATCTAACCTCTTTCGTAAATGTACCGTATCATGCTTTCCGAATGATTCTCGTCGCAGGTTATGTAATTTCCAGCTTTAACAAGGGATCCGTTCCCTCCACAAAACTGTGTCCATACGATCATGCGTCTACATGATGTACAGTATCAAGGTTTCTAAATGTGTCTCGTCGTCGGTTATGTCTTTCCGCAGCTCTATACGCGATCGGTTCTTTGCCTAAAACTACGCTCATAGGCTCATAAGGCTTCCATCTGTACCCTAGTAAGCTTTCCGAATGTGTTTCGTCGTCCGGTAAGTTGATTGCAGCTCCAATAAGGCATCCGTTCCTTCTGTAACACTATGTTCGTACGCTCATAAGAATCGCATATGTAACCGTATCATGCTTGCCTATAGTGCTAGGTTGTCGCTTATGTCTTTCTGCAGCTCTACCACGCGATCTAACCTCTTTCGTAAATGTACCGTATCATGCTTTCCGAATGATTCTCGTCGCAGGTTATGTAATTTCCAGCTTTAACAAGGGATCCGTTCCCTCCACAAAACTGTGTCCATACGATCATGCGTCTACATGATGTACAGTATCAAGGTTTCCAAATGTGTCTCGTCAGTCGGTTATGTCTTTCCGCAGCTCTATTACGCGATCCGTTCCTTGCCTAAAACTAGGCTCATACGCTCATAAGGCTTCCATCTGTACCCTATCAAGCTTTCCGAATGTGTTTCGTCGTCCGGTAAGTTGATTGCAACTCCAATAAGGCATCCGTTCCTTCTGTAACACTATGTTCGTACGCTCATAAGAATCGCATATGTACCGTATCATGCTTGCCTATAGTGCTAGGTTGTCGCTTATGTCTTTCTGCAGCTCTACCACGCGATCTAACCTCTTTCGTAAATGTACCGTATCATGCTTTCCGAATGATTCTCGTCGCAGGTTATGTAATTTCCAGCTTTAACAAGGGATCCGTTCCCTCCACAAAACTGTGTCCATACGATCATGCGTCTACATGATGTACAGTATCAAGGTTTCCAAATGTGTCTCGTCGTCGGTTATGTCTTTCCGCAGCTCTATTACGCGATCCGTTCTTGCCTAAAACTAGGCTCATACGCTCATAAGGCTTCCATCTGTACCCTATCAAGCTTTCCGAATGTGTTTCGTCGTCCGGTAAGTTGATTGCAACTCCAATAAGGCATCCGTTCCTTCTGTAACACTATGTTCGTACGCTTATAAGAATCGCATATGTACCGTATCATGCTTGCCTATAGTGCTAGGTTGTCGCTTATGTCTTTCTGCAGCTCTACCACGCGATCTAACCTCTTTCGTAAATGTACCGTATCATGCTTTCCGAATGATTCTCGTCGCAGGTTATGTAATTTCCAGCTTTAACAAGGGATCCGTTCCCTCCACAAAACTGTGTCCATACGATCATGCGTCTACATGATGTACAGTATCAAGGTTTCCTAAATGTGTCTCGTCGTCGGTTATGTCTTTCCGCAGCTCTATTACGCGATCCGTTCTTTGCCTAAAACTAGGCTCATATGCTCATAAGGCTTCCATCTGTACCCTATCAAGCTTTCCGAATGTGTTTCGTCGTCCGGTAAGTTGATTGCAACTCTAATAAGGCATCCGTTCCTTCTGTAACACTATGTTCGTACGCTTATACGAATCGCATCTGAACCGTATCATGCTTGCCTATAGTGCTAGGTTGTCGCATATGTCTTTCTGCAGCTCTACCACGCGATCTAACCTCTTTCGTAACTGTACCGTATCATGCTTTCCGAATGATTCTCGTCGCAGGTTATGTAATTTCCAGCTTTAACAAGGGATCCGTTCCCTCCACAAAACTGTGTCCATACGATCATGCGTCTACATGATGTACAGTATCAAGGTTTCCTAAATGTGTCTCGTCGTCGGTTATGTCTTTCCGCAGCTCTATTACGCGATCCGTTCTTTGCCTAAAACTAGGCTCATACGCTCATAAGGCTTCCATCTGTACCCTATCAAGCTTTCCGAATGTGTTTCGTCGTCCGGTAAGTTGATTGCAACTCCAATAAGGCATCCGTTCCTTCTGTAACACTATGTTCGTACGCTCATAAGAATCGCATATGTACCGTATCATGCTTGCCTATAGTGCTAGGTTGTCGCTTATGTCTTTCTGCAGCTCTACCACGCGATCTAACCTCTTTCGTAAATGTACCGTATCATGCTTTCCGAATGATTCTCGTCGCAGGTTATGTAATTTCCAGCTTTAACAAGGGATCCGTTCCCTCCACAAAACTGTGTCCATACGATCATGCGTCTACATGATGTACAGTATCAAGGTTTCCAAATGTGTCTCGTCGTCGGTTATGTCTTTCCGCAGCTCTATTACGCGATCCGTTCCTTGCCTAAAACTAGGCTCATACGCTCATAAGGCTTCCATCTGTACCCTATCAAGCTTTCCGAATGTGTTTCGTCGTCCGGTAAGTTGATTGCAACTCCAATAAGGCATCCGTTCCTTCTGTAACACTATGTTCGTACGCTCATAAGAATCGCATATGTACCGTATCATGCTTGCCTATAGTGCTAGGTTGTCGCTTATGTCTTTCTGCAGCTCTACCACGCGATCTAACCTCTTTCGTAAATGTACCGTATCATGCTTTCCGAATGATTCTCGTCGCAGGTTATGTAATTTCCAGCTTTAACAAGGGATCCGTTCCCTCCACAAAACTGTGTCCATACGATCATGCGTCTACATGATGTACAGTATCAAGGTTTCCAATGTGTCTCGTCGTCGGTTATGTCTTTCCGCAGCTCTATTACGCGATCCGTTCTTGCCTAAAACTAGGCTCATACGCTCATAAGGCTTCCATCTGTACCCTATCAAGCTTTCCGAATGTGTTTCGTCGTCCGGTAAGTTGATTGCAACTCCAATAAGGCATCCGTTCCTTCTGTAACACTATGTTCGTACGCTCATAAGAATCGCATATGTACCGTATCATGCTTGCCTATAGTGCTAGGTTGTCGCTTATGTCTTTCTGCAGCTCTACCACGCGATCTAACCTCTTTCGTAACTGTACCGTATCATGCTTTCCGAATGATTCTCGTCGCAGGTTATGTAATTTCCAGCTTTAACAAGGGATCCGTTCCCTCCACAAAACTGTGTCCATACGATCATGCGTCTACATGATGTACAGTATCAAGGTTTCCAAATGTGTCTCGTCGTCGGTTATGTCTTTCCGCAGCTATATTACCAGATCCGTCCCTTGCCTAAAACTAGGCTCATACGTTCATAAGGCTTCCATCTGTATCCTATCAAGCTTTCCGAATGTGTTTCGTCGTCCGGTAAGTTGATTGCAACTCCAATAAGGCATCCGTTCCTTCTGTAACACTATGTTCGTGCGCTCATAAGAATCGCATATGTACCGTATCATGCTTGCCTATAGTGCTAGGTTCTCGCTTATGTCTTTCTGCAGCACTACCACGCGATCTAACCTCTTTCGTAAATGTACCGTATCATGCTTTCCGAATGATTCTCGTCGCAGGTTATGTAATTTCCAGCTTTAACAAGGGATCCGTTCCCTCCACAAAACTGTGCCCATACAATCATGCGTCCACATGATGTACAGTATCAAGGTTTCTAAATGTGTCTCGACGTCGGTTATGTCATTTCGCAGCTATATTACGCGATCCGTTCTTTGCCTAAAACTAGGCTCATACGCTCATAAGGCTTCCATCTGTGCCCTATCAAGCTTTCCGAATGTGTTTCGTCGTCCGGTAAGTTGATTGCAACTCCAATAAGGCATCCGTTCCTTCTGTAACGCTATGTTCGTGCGCTTATAAGAATCGCATATGTACCGTATCATGCTTGCCTTTAGTGCTAGGTTGTCGCTTATGTCTTTCTGCAGCTCTACCACGCGATCTAACCTCTTTCGTAAATGTACCGTATCATGCTTTCCGAATGATCCTCGTCGCAGGTTATGTAATTTCCAGCTTTAACAAGGGACCCGTTCCCTCCACAAAACTGTGTCCATACGATCATGCGTCCACATGATGTACAGTATCAAGGTTTCCGAATGTGTCTCGTCGTCGGTTATGTATTTCCGCAGCTCTATTACGCGATCCGTTCCTTTGCCTAAAACTAGGCTCATACGCTCATAAGGCTTCCATCTGTACCCTATCAAGCTTTCCGAATGTGTTTCGTCGTCCGGTAAGTTGATTGCAACTCCAATAAGGCATCCGTTCCTTCTGTAACACTATGTTCGTACGCTTATAAGAATCGCATATGTACCGTATCATGCTTGCCTATAGTGCTAGGTTGTCGCTTATGTCTTTCTGCAGCTCTACCACGCGATCTAACCTCTTTCGTAAATGTACCGTATCATGCTTTCCGAATGATTCTCGTCGCAGGTTATGTAATTTCCAGCTTTAACAAGGGATCCGTTCCCTCCACAAAACTGTGTCCATACGATCATGCGTCTACATGATGTACAGTATCAAGGTTTCCGAATGTGTCTCGTCGTCGGTTATGTCTTTCCGCAGCTCTATTACGCGATCCGTTCTTTGCCTAAAACTAGGCTCATACGCTCATAAGGCTTCCATCTGTGCCCTATCAAGCTTTCCGAATGTGTTTCGTCGTCCGGTAAGTTGATTGCAACTCCAATAAGGCATCCGTTCCTTCTGTAACACTATGTTCGTACGCTCATAAGAATCGCATATGTACCGTATCATGCTTGCCTATAGTGCTAGGTTGTCGCTTATGTCTTTCTGCAGCTCTACCACGCGATCTAACCTCTTTCGTAACTCTACCGTATCATGCTTTCCGAATGATTCTCGTCGCAGGTTATGTAATTTCCAGCTTTAACAAGGGATCCGTTCCCTCCACAAAACTGTGTCCATACGATCATGCGTCTACATGATGTACAGTATCAAGGTTTCCGAATGTGTCTCGTCATCGGTTATGTCTTTCCGCAGCTCTATTACGCGATCCGTTCCTTGCCTAAAACTAGGCTCATATGCTCATAAGGCTTCCATCTGTACCCTATCAAGCTTTCCGAATGTGTTTCGTCGTCCGGTAAGTTGATTGCAACTCCAATAAGGCATCCGTTCCTTCTGTAACACTATGTTCGTACGCTCATAAGAATCGCATATGTACCGTATCATGCTTGCCTATAGTGCTAGGTTGTCGCTTATGTCTTTCTGCAGCTCTACCACGCGATCTAACCTCTTTCGTAAATGTACCGTATCATGCTTTCCGAATGATTCTCGTCGCAGGTTATGTAATTTCCAGCTTTAACAAGGGATCCGTTCCCTCCACAAAACTGTGTCCATACGATCATGCGTCTACATGATGTACAGTATCAAGGTTTCCAATGTGTCTCGTCGTCGGTTATGTCTTTCCGCAGCTCTATTACGCGATCCGTTCTTGCCTAAAACTAGGCTCATATGCTCATAAGGCTTCCATCTGTACCCTATCAAGCTTTCCGAATGTGTTTCGTCGTCCGGTAAGTTGATTGCAACTCCAATAAGGCATCCGTTCCTTCTGTAACACTATGTTCGTACGCTTATACGAATCGCATCTGAACCGTATCATGCTTGCCTATAGTGCTAGGTTGTCGCATATGTCTTTCTGCAGCTCTACCACGCGATCTAACCTCTTTCGTAACTGTACCGTATCATGCTTTCCGAATGATTCTCGTCGCAGGTTATGTAATTTCCAGCTTTAACAAGGGATCCGTTCCCTCCACAAAACTGTGTCCATACGATCATGCGTCTACATGATGTACAGTATCAAGGTTTCCAAATGTGTCTCGTCGTCGGTTATGTCTTTCCGCAGCTCTATTACGCGATCCGTTCTTTGCCTAAAACTAGGCTCATACGCTCATAAGGCTTCCATCTGTACCCTATCAAGCTTTCCGAATGTGTTTCGTCGTCCGGTAAGTTGATTGCAACTCCAATAAGGCATCCGTTCCTTCTGTAACACTATGTTCGTACGCTCATAAGAATCGCATATGTACCGTATCATGCTTGCCTATAGTGCTAGGTTGTCGCTTATGTCTTTCTGCAGCTCTACCACGCGATCTAACCTCTTTCGTAAATGTACCGTATCATGCTTTCCGAATGATTCTCGTCGCAGGTTATGTAATTTCCAGCTTTAACAAGGGATCCGTTCCCTCCACAAAACTGTGTCCATACGATCATGCGTCTACATGATGTACAGTATCAAGGTTTCCAAATGTGTCTCGTCGTCGGTTATGTCTTTCCGCAGCTCTATTACGCGATCCGTTCTTTGCCTAAAACTAGGCTCATATGCTCATAAGGCTTCCATCTGTACCCTATCAAGCTTTCCGAATGTGTCTCGTCGTCCGGTAAGGTAATTGCAACTCTAATAAGGCATCCGTTCCTTCTGTAACACTATGTTCGTACGCTTATACGAATCGCATCTGAACCGTATCATGCTTGCCTATAGTGCTAGGTTGTCGCATATGTCTTTCTGCAGCTCTACCACGCGATCTAACCTCTTTCGTAACTCTACCGTATCATGCTTTCCGAATGATTCTCGTCGCAGGTTATGTAATTTCCAGCTTTAACAAGGAATCCGTTCCCTCCACAAAACTGTGCCCATACGATCATGCGTCCACATGATGTACAGTATCAAGGTTTCCTAAATGTGTCTCGTCGTCGGTTATGTCTTTCCGCAGCTCTATTACGCGATCCGTTCTTTGCCTAAAACTAGGCTCATATGCTCATAAGGCTTCCATCTGTACCCTATCAAGCTTTCCGAATGTGTTTCGTCGTCCGGTAAGTTGATTGCAACTCCAATAAGGCATCCGTTCCTTCTGTAACACTATGTTCGTACGCTCATAAGAATCGCATATGTACCGTATCATGCTTGCCTATAGTGCTAGGTTGTCGCTTATGTCTTTCTGCAGCTCTACCACGCGATCTAACCTCTTTCGTAACTGTACCGTATCATGCTTTCCGAATGATTCTCGTCGCAGGTTATGTAATTTCCAGCTTTAACAAGGGATCCGTTCCCTCCACAAAACTGTGTCCATACGATCATGCGTCTACATGATGTACAGTATCAAGGTTTCCAAATGTGTCTCGTCGTCGGTTATGTCTTTCCGCAGCTCTATTACGCGATCCGTTCCTTGCCTAAAACTAGGCTCATACGCTCATAAGGCTTCCATCTGTACCCTATCAAGCTTTCCGAATGTGTTTCGTCGTCCGGTAAGTTGATTGCAACTCCAATAAGGCATCCGTTCCTTCTGTAACACTATGTTCGTACGCTCATAAGAATCGCATATGTACCGTATCATGCTTGCCTATAGTGCTAGGTTGTCGCTTATGTCTTTCTGCAGCTCTACCACGCGATCTAACCTCTTTCGTAAATGTACCGTATCATGCTTTCCGAATGATTCTCGTCGCAGGTTATGTAATTTCCAGCTTTAACAAGGGATCCGTTCCCTCCACAAAACTGTGTCCATACGATCATGCGTCTACATGATGTACAGTATCAAGGTTTCCGAATGTGTCTCGTCATCGGTTATGTCTTTTCGCAGCTATATTACGCGATCCGTTCCTTGCCTAAAACTAGGCTCATACGCTCATAAGGCTTCCATCTGTATCCCTATCAAGCTTTCCGAATGTGTTTCGTCGTCCGGTAAGTTGATTGCAACTCCAATAAGGCATCCGTTCCTTCTGTAACACTATGTTCGTGCGCTCATAAGAATCGCATATGTACCGTATCATGCTTTCCTATAGTGCTAGGTTGTCGCTTATGTCTTTCTGCAGCTCTACCACGCGATCTAACCTCTTTCGTAAATGTACCGTATCATGCTTTCCGAATGATTCTCGTCGCAGGTAATGTAATTTCCAGCTTTAACAAGGGATCCGTTCCCTCCTCAAAACTGTGTCCATACGATCATGCGTCTACATGATGTACAGTATCAAGGTTTCCTAATGTGTCTCGTCGTCGGTTATGTCTTTCCGCAGCTCTATTACGCGATCCGTTCCTTTGCCTAAAACTAGGCTCATACGCTCATAAGGCTTCCATCTGTATCCCTATCAAGCTTTCCGAATGTGTTTCGTCGTCCGGTAAGTTGATTGCAACTCCAATAAGGCATCCGTTCCTTCTGTAACACTATGTTCGTACGCTCATAAGAATCGCATATGTACCGTATCATGCTTTGCCTATAGTGCTAGGTTGTCGCTTATGTCTTTCTGCAGCTCTACCACGCGATCTAACCTCTTTCGTAAATGTACCGTATCATGCTTTCCGAATGATTCTCGTCGCAGGTTATGTAATTTCCAGCTTTAACAAGGGATCCGTTCCCTCCACAAAACTGTGTCCATACGATCATGCGTCTACATGATGTACAGTATCAAGGTTTCCGAATGTGTCTCGTCGTCGGTTATGTCTTTCGCAGCTCTATTACGCGATCCGTTCCTTGCCTAAAACTAGGCTCATACGCTCATAAGGCTTCCATCTGTACCCTATCAAGCTTTCCGAATGTGTTTCGTCGTCCGGTAAGTTGATTGCAACTCCAATAAGGCATCCGTTCCTTCTGTAACACTATGTTCGTACGCTCATAAGAATCGCATATGTACCGTATCATGCTTGCCTATAGTGCTAGGTTGTCGCTTATGTCTTTCTGCAGCTCTACCACGCGATCTAACCTCTTTCGTAAATGTACCGTATCATGCTTTCCGAATGATTCTCGTCGCAGGTTATGTAATTTCCAGCTTTAACAAGGGATCCGTTCCCTCCACAAAACTGTGTCCATACGATCATGCGTCTACATGATGTACAGTATCAAGGTTTCCAAATGTGTCTCGTCGTCGGTTATGTCTTTCCGCAGCTCTATTACGCGATCCGTTCTTTGCCTAAAACTAGGCTCATACGCTCATAAGGCTTCCATCTGTACCCTATCAAGCTTTCCGAATGTGTTTCGTCGTCCGGTAAGTTGATTGCAACTCCAATAAGGCATCCGTTCCTTCTGTAACACTATGTTCGTACGCTCATAAGAATCGCATATGTACCGTATCATGCTTGCCTATAGTGCTAGGTTGTCGCTTATGTCTTTCTGCAGCTCTACCACGCGATCTAACCTCTTTCGTAAATGTACCGTATCATGCTTTCCGAATGATTCTCGTCGCAGGTTATGTAATTTCCAGCTTTAACAAGGGATCCGTTCCCTCCACAAAACTGTGTCCATACGATCATGCGTCTACATGATGTACAGTATCAAGGTTTCCAAATGTGTCTCGTCGTCGGTTATGTCTTTCCGCAGCTCTATTACGCGATCCGTTCCTTTGCCTAAAACTAGGCTCATACTGCTCATAAGGCTTCCATCTGTACCTATCAAGCTTTCCGAATGTGTTTCGTCGTCCGGTAAGTTGATTGCAACTCCAATAAGGCATCCGTTCCTTCTGTAAAACTATGTTCGTACGCTCATAAGAATCGCATCTGAACCATATCATGCTTTCACATAGTGCTAGGTTGTCGCTTATGTCTTTCTGCAGCTCTACCACGCGATCTAACCTCTTTAACTGTAAACTGAAATAAGCCGAAAAGGGTACTCTAAGGGCTGCAACCTCCCTTGGGACTACGTGCCTGAAAACCGTGCTCCCTTACAGTGGTGTAGAAATGGTTAGCCTCCTCCATGTGCTCCCTCGCAAATGGGGAGGAAATAAGGAGGGAGAGCCTCAATTTTACATCGTTTTTAAAAGGGAGTTTCCAAGAGACAAACCTCCCTTTAGCATAAACGGAGTTCTATTTCTTATTCGCTGTATTATTTTATTTTATTTTACACATGCGTTGGAATAAACGAGCAATGAGAGATGCATTGTTCAAAATTTTCCCTTTTTACTGCGAAATTATACATTTCTAGAGTGCCAATTAAGTTCTTCAAAGTGATATAATAGTCGATTTGTTCGTCTCGCCGCCGACTAAAATGCCCTGTCGCACTGCAAGATCGGCCCCGACATCTGAATTTGGAAGCAGACCATGCAGGACTTCGATGGCTTCGGCCCAGAGTGTCCTCGCGTCTGTTCGTATCAACTAAAAGTGAAACTGAAGCCAAAGTCCGCGAAGCGCCACCAGTTGATTCTTTATTCTATGGCGCCACTGTCGTCGGCGTTGCTGATGACGCCCGTACATCTTGCTCTTCGTAGTTGCGCGTGCGTCGGTATGTGTGTTTACGAGTAGCATTTGGGCGGCCATCGGCCTTTATACCACACAAAAGAATTACGTGCACCGGTGCGCAGAACGGCGGTGATCGGCCGCCGCGAAGCCATCGCCTTTTCGTTATCTGTGGTTCTCCGCACGGACGCGTGCTCGGGGCCTTCCCCGCTGTGCCACGATATGCTAGCGGCTAGCTAGTGAATCCTCGCCCACAGTCGTGCCGAAGTCGCACTCGTACGGCGTCGACTGAACGGATTACCACTTGTCTTCTGTTTTACGCGGCTTGTTTAGCTGCGGTGGTGAGTGTTCGCGGACGGCGCGGAGCCAATGGGCGCTACGCGCGTAATGCTCAAGCTTTTCTTTTCTCAGGCAGATTCTAAGAAAAAGAACTAGCTGCCGCGCAGATGTAAGAAGTGCAGCTATTTGTGGTGTCAGCTAGCTTCTTAATAAGTGAGTGAATGAATGAGTGAGCGAGTGCGTGTGTGTGTGGTGTGTGTGTGTGTGTGTGTGTGTGGTGTGTGTGTGTGTGTGTGTGTGTGTGTGTGCGCGTGTGTGCGCGCGCGCATGTGTGTCAGGCTTCGAAGTATTTTAGTGACATGTTCATGTGTACATGTCTTGTGAATGCGTACTCGGACATCAGTTAGGTTTAACTGCATTAAAAGAAACCACCTAACTAATGTCATTTGTTTATTGTTTCCAGTCCTTAGTGCTATCAGCCGGCAAGTTATACCTGGAACTAGAAATGAACCACATGCCATTTGATTCACTCAGTTTCGATCCAAATAATACACACTGGTGGAAGGCATGCATGATTAGTGCATATATTCAACATTGTGTTGCATGCAGAGGGACATGTGAATGTACATTAATACACTATGCAGTAACTTGTTCTGAATTGCACTTTTAAAATAAATAGAAATTTCAATGAACGACCACATGTGTTCTTGTTTCTTTTTTTCTTTTTAACTCAATGAGCTGTGCCCTACCTTAGGAGATTTTTTGCTTCCACATGGTCGAGGGTGTGGCTTTCATTGTATTACTTTGAAGCTTCTACATTCGGTGTGCTTGTGACACTTGGGACAATTTCTAAAAACGAGTATGTGTCAGATAAACGCGAATTCTTGCAAAATGTGGCACACATATTGCTGTATTTGTCTTTGAAAAGTTTCAGAAAAGCAGCTTTTATAGCTTCAGTAACTCATTGGTTGTGGCCGCTTCAGCTGACCCTTTCTGAGCTTGACCATCAATTTCATAGTAGCAGCTTTCAAAAGCTCTGGTATTGAGTGCTTATACTGCTTATATTCAGATATGTTCATGCCATACAAGTCTATATTACTCAAAAAAAACAGCCAGAGGCCGCATTGTTAGACAGGGACCTGAGCATCAAGAAAAAATGCGATAAGAAAGGCAGTAAGACAAGTACTCACAAGCAAATGTTTGTTGTCAGGGAGATGCAACAAATACAGCCCATTCAGGGGATGCACGGAACCAGATAATAGCCACAGAAACAAAGCATACTCATATGCATGTCCCAGGTATCTTAATCACAAATGACATTTAAGTCCAGTGTATGCATATGAAGCCTTGCCAATTGTGCCGTTTTACTTGTGCTACTGCCCACTACTGCTGTGTGCCTGAATGGTGGTTCACATTTGCAGGCGGCAATAGGTGTAGCGACATCCATCATTCGTGCATCACTCATTCTGTACAATACACACTTGGAGCCACAATATAGCTTTCTAACAATTCTAGGCAATTAACTTGAGAGAGGCATTCCAACCGTACCAGACTAGACCAGCATTGCCTTGCAGCATGCTTGTCAGTAGCATAGCCAGGGGGGGCACACTGGGAACGTAACCCCTAGCCCCCGAACTCGAAATTCTGTGTGTGTAGCATAGAACGACATGCAGACATGCTCGCTGGCCCCCGTCACACATCCCTTGCACAAGGTCAAATACATGACCCTCCCCAAACACTCACGCGTGCGCACACACACACCACCAAATGTTCCTGGCTACTGCACTGATGTTTGTTACATAAGGGAGAATTGCAGATCCTTTGTCTCAATATTCAGCAGCTCAGAACAGGATC
>NC_051158.1:141484404-141564403 GCF_013339745.2 Dermacentor silvarum
GCTTAAATAAGCCACTGTGTTGTTGAGCCTGTGTTGTTGAGATTCCGAAGGATCGCCTCGTGTGCCACGTTGTCAAATGCCCCCTTCAGGTCTAGCGCGAGAATGGCCCGTGGTGTGTGGCAGGGATGACGATCTCCTCCAATTGCATTAGCACGTCCTGGGTCTCAAGATGTCGTATAAAGCCAAACATGGGGTCTGGCATTTGCTGGGTTTCGTCCAGGTGTTGTTGGAGGCATTTGAGTACTATCCTTTTCATGATAATGTTTATGCATGATGTGAGGGATATCAGCCACAGGTTGTCAATGTGCGGGGACTTGCCCGGTTTGGGGATAAAGCGTACTCCAGCTGTTTTTCATTCTTGTGATAGCTTGCGTGATGTCCAAAAGTCATTGAAGGGGTCTAGAAGCGTCTCTAGGGCCTGATCTTCGAGGTTAGCCTCGAAGATTCTGGTCGGGCCCGGGGGCACTGCTTCGCCGGCTTTTTTCATCAATGGAACAACGACATAACACAGAATGAACAAACATGAGTGCTGTGTGACACGGTCATATTCCATCGTGTAATCAATTGTACGCTCACTTTTAACATGGCAGCTACTAAAAAAAACGTAAGTAAATCAACAAGCCGTAGTTGAATATTCACTCGCGTGCTCGGTGATGAAGAGAAGTGACTTGTCGATCTACACAGCTGTATTCCGCGATAATAGATATAAGAGTATGTTAATATACAGGGCGTTCATTTTAAAGTGTTACGGAATTTTTAAAAATCGCCTGTGGCAGGTAGCATAGTTCTTATCGTTGAGCTGGGTTATTCGATGAGGTGGACATTAGTAGCACAAAAAATCGAAACACATATTCAAGTAACAAAAATTGACTAATGAACTTCTTAGTTAATGACTTTACGACACATATTGCAATTTATGAATTATAGCCGGTTAGATTGCAAGACGCATCCACTTGAAATGAATTTCCAGGATGACGCCAGCTTTGAGATATTATTTTTCAAAGTGTGGGACGAAATACATGGGCGTTCCAGTTACTTTAGTGCTTCAATGTATAAAACAGCATTTTGGTAAAAAAGTAAGTGGAACAACAGTGCATTTTTAGGGCGAGTTTGATGGCACATATCTCCAAACTGGCGTCATTCTGGAAATTCATCCCAAGTGGATACGCCTGCCAAGTTCACCGGCTCCAATCCGTAAATCACAATATGTGCTGTACAATAATTAACTAAGAAGTTGATTAGTCATTTTTAATTAGTTCAATATGGGATTTCTCGTGTTACTAATGTACGCCTCATCGAATAACCCAGCTCAACGATAAGAATTATGCTACCTGCCACAGAGGATTTCTAAAAAAATTTTAGACATAAATGAACACCCTGTATAACGCTGCGGCGCTTCAGCGTGCTACGCTGCTGCTGCGACAAATCCCTTGTTCATTGGCTTAAAAACACACGCGCGGTCTTGCAAGCTTTCGCTAGCACATCTACAAAAAATGTGCCGTCACGCCGCACACAACCGAGTACATAGCGATGTATGTTGTTACAACAGTATGCGGTAGCAATGATTTTAAAAAAAGAAAGAAAGGAAAACGAAAAAAAAGGCGCAGGTAATATCACTGCATAGTGTTCGAGAGGTGGCTCAGCGCGCTAACGCAACACATGCAGTCAACAGAGTATGACAGTGCAAGAGTTTTGCGTTTTTGCCGTGACGCAGAAGCTTGAACTCACGCCGACAAAAATATGCCAGTGTCGTCTGCTGTTGACGATAGTTGCCAACTTAGAACATCTTTGCCCCGCCTCTCGGTTGTCGGCTCTTAACATACGTCGCGTCCCCAAATCGGAGTGCGGATGCCGGCACATGCGAACCGCTCGAGCTCACTAATCAGAAAATTACCTAATAAAAAAAAAAAAAACGTAATAACAAAATCTTGGCTCGGGGCAAAATTTTGCTGGTCGCGAGCACACAAACGCTGCGACCGCGCTGTTGCATGTTGCCAGTCGCTGGTTATCTGTTTTGCAGGCCAGAGGGCGCATGCTTACGGCACCTATCGCGCCGGTCCCAGCGTGAATCGAATTTTGTGCCCGGTTGCTTCAACCGTCCGCCGCCACTGAACCGCCAGCATGCGGTGCGGCTTGCGGCGATGAGCGGCTCGAGCGTGTTCAGGCCCTAAGCCCTCGAGCCGCCCCGTGTGCCGCCTCGTTGCCGGCGAGCGAGGTGGTGTGGGCGGGTGCCCAAACGATGTAAATTTCTTTATTCCCTGTTTTGCCCGCGAGTAGTATCTGTAACGCCTCGGGGGAGATGCGGCCGTTGGCGTAGTTGCGAATTGCCGTCTGGGAGTCGCTGATGACAATTTCGGCCTCGGTGGTGGCCACCGCTAGGGCGATGGCCACTTCCTCCGTCGTCTGCGCGTGCACCGTGCGTACCGTGACACTAGTTTTGCAAGTGTTCTCGTGATCTACCACCGCGGCCGCGAAGCCGCGCCTGCGCGCCTACCTGGCCGCGTCCACGAACACCGCGTCTTCACAGTTGCCGTACTTCCTCTGTACGTCCTGCGCTCTCTTTTCCCTTCTACCCCTGTGGTATTCCGGATGCATGTTCTTTGGTAGCGGAAGGACGACCAACTTGTCCCTGAGGCTGCTCGGTACGTCGACTTTGACGCCGTGTTGAGCGTGATACCCGATGCCTAACTTCTTTAGTATGTATCTGCCCGTCCTGCTCTCGGAAAGGCGTTCGTATTGCGCTATGTTCTGTGCCTCTATCAATTCCTCCAGCGCATTATACAGACCCAGATCCAGTAACTTGTTCGTGCTTGTGTTGATCCGTAGCCCTATTGCCTGTTTGTAAGCCTTTCTGATTAGGCGTTCCATCGTTGTCTTCTCCGCAACGTGCCAATTGAGGTAGGGTGCCACGTAAGTTATTCGGCTCATCACGAAGGCCTGAACTAGTCTGATCATGCTACCTTCTTTCATCCCGCTGTGTCTGCTGGATATGCGTCTGAGTAACCTAACGATCTGTGCGACCGCGCCTACCAGTCTAATGATGGTCTCGCCATTATGTACGTTGGCCGCGATGTGTAAGCCCAGAACCCGCGTGCTCTCTACCCTGGGTACGGGGCGCCCGTCGGACGTCGTTAATCTTATGTCCCTACCGGGATCCTCGTCGTTCGTCTCGCCGTTCGGCTTGCGGCCTCTTCGCGTAGGTCTGTAAACTAACAGTTCGGACTTTTCTGCGGATCAGGCCAGTCCGGTGTTCTCCAAGTACTGTTCGACCGTCTCGATAGCACGTTGCAACGTTTGTTCTATCTGGCCGTCCCAGCTCTCGGTAACCCACAACGTAACGTCGTCGGCGTAGAGGGTGTGATTGAGCCCTTCGATTTCGTTTAGCTTGGCCGGCAACCCCACTAGAGCTAGGTTGAAAAGCATGGGCGATATAACCGATCCCTGCGTGGTGCCGGCGCTACCCAACTCTATTTCTTCGAAAGTAAGCTCCCCGAGAGTAAGCTTGGTCTTTCTATTCGTCAGAAAGTCTAAACGTAATTGTACGTTCGTTCGCCAAGGCCGAGTTCCTGCAGTTTGGCCAGTACGGATGCGTGAGTTACGTTGTCAAAGTCCTTCTTCAGGTCAAGGCCGAGTATGGCCTTGGTGGACTGGTCGGGCTGTTTATGACCTGGTGTTTGATCTGTAGCATCGCGTCCTGCGTAGAGAGGTTTCTCTTGAACCCCAACATAGTGTGGGGGAGCAGGTCGCGGTCTTCGAGGTAGTTGGTCATCCTTATGAGGGCCACGTGCCCCATTACCTTCGCCACGCACGAAGTCAGGGAGATCGGTCTGAGATTCTCTAGCTGCAGTCGCTTGCCCGGCTTCGGTATCAGCACGACGTGCGCGGTTTCCATTGCTGCGGTAGGCGTCTGGTTTCCCAGCACGCGTTGACGTATTCCGTCAGTTTCTTTATGGATTTATCGTCTAAATTGCTAGCGTTTTGTTTGTGATACCGTCGGGCCCGGGCCCCGATTTGGTGTGGAGCTTATGTAACACTGCCCTGATCTCGGACTCGCCGATCGGTCTGTCTATGTCTTCATTGATTGCGCCTTCGTATTCTGGATGCGTTACCGGTGGGACCGAATTGATGTACGGTTCCCTGATCTGCCTTAAGGTCTCCTGTTCGGAGCCTTCAAACGCATGTATGATTCTGTTGATATTCTGTTTATACGCGGTTTTCGCCTCTTCTGGGTCAAGCATGTACCTAAGCAAGTTCCACGTCTTCGCGAGCCCTAGCTGATTCTCCATATTACTGCAGGTGTTTTCCCACTGTTGCTTGCACGGCTGCTGTGTGTGACTCTCATTGTCCCGCTTCACCGCGTCGGTCCAATCCTCGATGCCGTGAATTGCTTGCTGCGAATCTTCTGTCTTTCTAATGTATCTGAATTCGTTCCACTCGACCAATTCGAGCTCTTTACCTCTGATCTTGCGCGGTCTCACCACGACTCTAATCTCTATTATAAAGTTATCGCTACCGAGGTCCTGCTGCGTGTTTCTCCACTGCGAATCGCCAATGTTTTTAGTAAAAGTTAGGTCCGGTGTGGTGTCTACGCTAACACTGTTACCTCTGCGCGTTGGCAAGGAGGGATCCGTAACGAGGGTAAGCCCCTCTTGCTGCGCGTCGAGCCACAGGTTCCTACGCTTGACGTTTTCGAATTTGTAACCCCACGCGGTGTCTTGAGCGTTAAAATCCCCAGCAATCAGGACCGCCTGCCTGCTCGTGATAGCGATCGTTTTCCGAATGAGCGTGTGGAATCTGTGTTTGCATCGCGATCTGCTGTAGACGTTGAGAACGAAAAGGCTGCTAGCTACTTTCCGAGTCGAAATTATTTCTATTAAAGTGTGTTCCATTCCCTTAATGTCTGTGTCGTGTTGGACGGCCGTGAGATTTCGTCTGACCAGCGTGGTAACGGCCGATTTCTCCCCCGCGGCGCCACTGTAGGACTTGTAGCCCGATAATTTTCCCTTCCCGTTAGTTTCTTGCAATATTATGATGTCTGGATTTTCTTTGTTAATCAGGTATTGCTGTAAATGACATCTTTTCTTAGCGTAACCCCTGCAATTCCACTGCCAGATCGTGTATATGTTGTGTTTATCCATCGTGGTATTAAAGTTTTCCGGCGATCTCGCTCGTCTCTGTTACCGCAGGCTGACTGTACGGTTTGCCAGCGGTTTTAATGGGGCCGCAACTGCTTGCTTGGGAGGCTCTCATAGGTAGACTGACTGCCACCGATAATTGCGCTTCTAGCTCCCCCACGCGCGCTTGCATGAAGCCTAACTGCTGTTGTATCTGCTGCTGAATCGTGGCGAATTGCGGTTGCATTAATTTAGTGATCTGACCGATCATATCGTCCTTTTTCATTTCGAGTCCTTTCTTATCTTCCTCCATTCTAAGTAAGACCAAAAGACTGCAGGAAGAGTTAGAACTTGAGGGTAAAATAAATAAATAAATGCTACAAGTTGCCGACTGCGATGGTAGACGAGGATCGGCTGAATTGTCGTCCACCGCAATAAATGATAATGAGTAATCCTCAAATGAGCAAATCTGAGCCAGAGGCATCCCGCGTGGCAGCACTTGTGTCGCCGAGTCAAAATTGACCACTGGCAAACAGACGCAGCTCGCCGTAATAGATAAAACGGTATGAGGTACTGTGATTTCCGGTGTAAGCAGGAGGTTTTGCATGGGAGCCGCGATGTAGTGACCGTCGTGCACTGGTGGGGATGATACTAAGCCAACGTAAGTCTGTACCAAAGTGGGCGAGCGAACGAAGTCGATCGATCCAGAACAGGCAGGCCAAGCCGGATAGTACTGACTGAACAGTCGATACAGCCGAATGCGCGAAGAGAAAGTAGAAGCCGAGGATGATGCCGTGGGGACTGTGGACGATGACTGAATGGAACAATAGTGGAGCGATCGGCGAAGAAGACACGCGCGGCACAAATAACAACGGGTCAAGGTGTACTTAGATGACATAATTGTAGCCGAAAAGCGAAACGACGATTCAACGCTCCGGCAAGTCTTAGAGCGGCTGCGCGACAGTGGAATCACGTTAAACCGGGACAAGTGCAGGTTCAGGGAGAAGCAAGTGTCCTTCTTGGGTCACAAGATCGACGCAACTGGCCTGCACCCTCCCGCCAACATGGCAGCCATCACCGCAGCACCCAGACCAGAGACGGTGAGCCTGTTGAAATCATTTTTGTGGTTGATCACATATTACGGCAAGTTTTTGCCCAACCTTGCAACCACGATGGAACCACTCTATAGGCTGCTGGCTAAAGGAGCACAGTGGCAATGGAAAGCCGAAAAGGAAAACGCTTTCCAGGCAGCCAAGTGCGCCATGGTGGAAGCTAAACTTCTCGTACAGTATGACCCCCAAAAGCCGTTGCGACTTGAATGCGACGCTTCGCCTGTTGGGGTCGGCGCGGTGCTGTCAGACCGAATTGGCAACAAAGACTGTCCTATATCTTTCCGTTCAAGAGCACTGACACCCGCTGAGCGGAATTATTCACAGTTGGAGAAAGAAGCGTTGGCCTTGGTGTACGGCGTTACCAGGTTCCGAGATTACTTGATGGCGAATCATTTCACTCTGGTAACAGACCACAAGCCGTTGACGGGACTGTTTCATCCGCAGAAGCCGATTCCGCACATGGCAGCTGCGAGAATTTAATGGTGGGCCGTGCTATTGTCGGCCTACCAATATGATATCGAGTAATATACGTCTTTGGTTGAGCCTCTACCTGCCAGCTAGGAGGCGTTATTTCACTTTCCGGTCCATACAAAATCTCCATAGGAAGGAATCCACAAGCAGGGAGGCGTTAAAGAATTAAAGAATTATAGACCAAAGAGCTTGCTTTCAGTACTGCATAAAGTATTCACCAAGAGTACCACAGCTACCTTCGTTCTCCCCAAGAAAAGTAAAAAGATACCTATCAAGAAAAGGGTCAGGCAAGGCACTGCATGCTTAGAAGAAGTATTCAAGCTCTTAGACTGGGAAGGCTTAGGAGTGAGGATCAACGGCGAATATCTCAACAACCTTCGGTTTGCAGATGACATTGTCCTATTCAGCAACAATGCAGATGAATTACAGCAAATGATTGAGGACCTTAATCGAGAAAGTGTAAGAATTGGGTTGAAAATGAATATGCAGAAGACAAAGATAATGTTTAATAACCTGGCAAGGGAACAAGAATTCAGGATCGCCAGTCAGCCTCTAGAGTATGTAAAGGAGTACGTTTATCTAGGTCAATTACTCACAGGGGTTCCTGATCACGAGAAAGAAATTTACAGAAGAATAAAATTGGGTAGGAGTGCATACGGCAGACATTGCCAAATCCTAACTGCGAGCTTACCACTGTCGTTGAAAAGAAAAGTGTACAATCATTGCATTCTGCCAGTGCTAACATACGGGGCACAAACTTCGAGATTAATAAAGAAGCTAGCAAACAAGTTAGGAACCGCACAAAGAGCGATGGAACGGAAAATGTTAGGCGTAACGTTAAGAGACAGGAAGGGAGCGCTGGGAATCAGAGAACAAACAGGATTAGCCCATATTCTAGCTGAGATTATGCGGAAGAAATGGAGCTGGGCAGGCTATGTAATGCGTATGATGGGTAACCGTTGGACCATTCGAGTTACAGAATGAATACCAAGAGAAGAGAAGCGCAGTCGATGACGGCAGAAAATTAGGTGGGGTGATGAAGGTAGGGATTTTGCAGGTGCAAGTTGGAATCATCTAGCGCAAGACAGCGGCAAGTGCAAATCACAGGAACAGGCCTTCGTCCTGCAGTGGACATAAATATAGGCTGATGGTGATGATGATATGTGAGATGGATGGTTGGAAGGGATCGATCAGTAACAAAGGCCGGACATATCAAACATGGTCAAGCTGGATTTGATACGTGGCCGCATCTCAGTGCGGACTTACCTGCGCGCAGATTCCCCCATTCATAGGGCCACCTTGAGTAACCTGCATATCCGAATATGCCTCACATTTCGGTTTTGTTACTGATGTTAGGTGCTGGCACTCCCAGAGGTAAATTACCCTATGAAAGGCTTGTTCTGGTGGTATGACGCTAAAATATACACAACGATGCCGCAGAGGTAGAAAGAAATAACATAAGGCTGGCGGAGACATGTTCTTATGCAATAATTTGCAATAGCATTTATGAAACTTTCTGCTCTAAAGAGTTTTCTGCAGTTACGCTACCTTTTTTTGCAGCGGTGGCAAGTAAGCAACGCAGTGCTTGACAAACACGTCGGCAAGCAAGTCCAGACACCAGCATCAATAGAGCTAAGGTGAAACACAGCTGTGATGACGATGGATGTTCGTCACTTGCTTGTGTGTCTTAAGACGAGAACAGATGCACAAGAAACGCTAGTAAGCAAAAAAAATGTTTTTTTTTTCTTTCAAACCCACGATGGGTAAGGAAACGAAATGAAAAGAAAACAAAACAATGTCCCAAAACTTTCACGCGCACTCTGGTGTACGCGACGCTCAGTCCTACAGCACCGTTCAGCGCGCGCGTCTCCAAAAAACCATCTGACGGTGTGTGTCGTGACGACCCGCTTGTCGTTGCCGCGGTACGGTTGCCGAGGCAAGCCGAGGTAGAGGTGGCACGGTTGCTGCTGCTGGAACCGCCGCCGGCACATGGCTGCGCTACCGTGTGCGGCGCCTGGCTATGTTGAGGACACCACTGCGATGTTCGGTCGCAACTCACGAGGACCGCGATCCAGGGTCGACCCATGCGGACAGCATCTTGGTAGGCCTCGACCAAGAACGGCCCTCAGCAACTGCGCCTTGGCAGGAGCCGCTCAGCAGGCCTCGTCCTTGGTCCCGGAACAGGCCTCCGCATCTGGCCCGGGTAGGCACGCCTTGGTCACTCGGACACAGCAGGAACAACGGCCCGAGCACTTCTTCCCGAGCGTCGCACCCGATCTCTGCTGCCACCGTCGCTTCGCCGCTCCAGCTCCTCCGCACGTTCCCCACGTAGCACTTCTTTTCCTTCGTTTTGTTCTTTTTTCTTTCCAGCTCCCGTGCCACCTGCCCTCAGCTCGCCTTCTTCACTTCGGTATGCACTTCTACCGAGTCCACAAGTCGCGGCGTACACGTAAAAAAATTATAAAAAGGAATATTGAGTCCTTTCTGCACAATATCCCCCCGCTCAAGAAAGTTGTTAAAAAAACTACTTTTAGAAAAAAAATATACACGCATGAGTTCAGTTGTAAACGATGAAACGAAAAGGATGAGAAGTCCAAAATTCAAACGCGGCTGAGGTTGTCGGCACCTATGTTTTCGGCGCCCTTAATGTATTCAACCACGAAGTCGTATTCGGTTAGCAAGAGAGTACAGCGGAGCACTCGGCTATTCATATGTTTGGCAGAGTTTATGTAAGCGTGAGGCTGGTGGCCCGTTTGCTGAAGAGGTACACATGAAACTTTTGAATAGCCCACACAAGGGCTAGGGCTTCTCTCTCGATAATTGAGTAGCGCGTTTCCCGTGCGAGGAGTTTACGGCTGGCATAGGCTACTGGACGTAGCACCCCGTCGTGATGCTGCAGTAAGACGGCGCCAATACTGGACGAAGATGCGTCCGTGCCTAATGTAAAGGGCGCTTGTAAGTCCGGTGATCGTAAAACCGGACTGGATGATAGCAGTCGTCGCAACGTTTCAAAAGCCTGTTGCTGACATTCTTCCCACGTGACCCTGTTGTGACCTCGCTTCTTTGTTGTTTCCCGTTTGTGTAGAACAAGAAAAGGTATTTGTTGCTCATGTGCGGTGTCCGTTTGAACAACAACTGCGGCGTGTTGTAGGACGTCAGCCGTGGACTCCCTTTTCTCGTATTTCTTTAGGAGGTTTATGTGAAATAGGCTCATTCGACCTCCGTGGTCTATCAAACAGTCATAGTCAATACGTTTTTCCACGACTGTGAAGGGCCCCTTCCATGTCAGAATCAGCTTGTTCCTATCTGATGGTAGGAGCAGCAATACTTTGTTGCCTGTCGATAGTTGTCGAACTCTTGTTTTTTTATCATAATACTTCTTTTGTGTAACTTTGGCCTTCTTTAGTTCTTCATGGGCTACCCTGCAGGTGTTTTGCAAGCGCTCCGGGAGCTCTACAACGTATCCATAAGTTGTCTTCGTTTCCGCATCGACGTTATCGCATGTCCACAGTTCCTAAAGAATGGACATCGGTCCCCGGACGAATCGACCGTAAAGGAGGTCGAATGGCGAGAATCCAAGGCTTGCTTGGGGAACTTCACGGTATACGAAAAGCAAGGGTGCCAGGTATCTATCCTATTGTTTAGGACATTCTTGGCACATGCGGCGGACAATCTGTTTGAGAGTTCCATTGAACCTTTCCACCAGTCCGTTTGCCATGGGATGATAGGGAGTTGTAGGAAGTTCATGAAATGAAAGTAGTCGCCCGAGTTCTTGCATAAGCTTGGATGTGAACGACTTTCCACGGTCGCTCACTATTTCTCGTGGGACCCCAACCCGGGAAAACATTTCTAAGAGCGCTTCTGCCACCCGCTCGGTCTCAATACTTGGCAGTGCTACCGAGTCCGGATAATGCGTAGCAAAGTCCACCATCGTCAGCACGTATCTGTTTCCCTCAGCTGAAGTTGGGGACAGGGGGCCAATAATGTCGACGGCGACCCGTTGAAATGGTGTATCAATGATGGGCTTATTCGCCAAAGGGATTCGACCAACGAGGTGTTTTGGTACTGTCCTTTGACATATGTCACACGACTTTACAAAACGTGTGACATCCGCCTGTACACCAGGCCAATAAATTATTAAAGGACACGGTCTGCACTCCTCCTTTGCCCCTGATGACCAGACAGAAGACCTTCATGTGCCATTTTCATCACTGTGTTCCGCAGGTCCTTGGGGACCACAAGTTGCTCCAAGTTACGCCGTTATACAGTGTGGTCTCGCCGGAAGAGAACATCACGTATCAGCACAAACTCGGTGACTGCTGATTTCTTAGATGTGGTTTTCTTCCCCAACGCTGCGAAACAAGTTTCTAGCGTGGGATCGGTGCTCTGTAATTTCCGCAGCTCTTTCGGGCTGATGTCCAATGGGTTAATCCATGAAACTGACAGTTCTCTTTGTTTCTTGTCTTTTTTTCCTACAGCTGCTGAACATTCTCTTTCCGTCCTCTATTCGGTGATGTTATGCGTTCACTTTTGTCTTGATTGGTAACCTGATCCGTGCGGACCAGTGCGGACCGAGGTCGCTGTGCTGGCTTCGGGATATGGGGTGCATCTGAAAGTACTTCGGTAACGTTGCCTAGCACAACTTCATATAACGGGTTCTCCATGCAAACAGCAAGAACCTGTCCTTCGAAGAGCGGAGAATCAATACACACTTCTGCTTCCAGTAACCTCTTCGTAGACTGGTCCAATAAGCGGATAGTGCGGATGCTACCAGTTAGTTTGGAGTCGGGAACCAACGACCGTTTCACCACAACTGTATTGCATCCGGTATCCCACAATATGGTAGCTAATTTTCCTTCCAGGTAGCCCTTTGCTGTCGGCATCTGCTTCGACCTGCCATCACAAGTCGCATTGCTCTGTGTACAGGCGCAAATGTCACGACACTGGGTTACCCTTTTCTTTTCATGTGCAGGTTCCACTAACTCTAAATGCTGCGCTTTCTCAGATCCTAAGAGAGAGCATGATGCTTCCCCTCGTTTTCCATAGTCCGAGAGGCAACTATCGGATCTGTGCCCTGTCTTCTTGCACGTCGAGCACTGTGCTGACTTCGGTACTGGGGATTTGGTCCAGCATTTCGCAGCTCTGTGGCCCTGCCTGTTGCACAGAAAGCGAAGCAGTTTTCCTTTGCTTTCGTGTGTAGTGCCCACTTTACCAGCGACCATAGACTTCCATTTTTCTTCTTTACCCTTAGCGAGATTCACGATTTCCTGGGCTTCCAAGCACTGGTCTGCCGTCGTTGCCAGCGTGTTCAGATTACGACATCCTCTTTCCTTCAGAAAGATAGCCAACTTCTCGTCGCACCGTCTTATAAACTGTTCGGACACCATCTTGTCTCGTAGAGCTTCATAAGTCTTCGACGTCTTCGCTAGCTCATGCCAATGGTTGAAATATCCCAAGAGGCGCCCTGCGAACTGTCGTCCTGTCTCAGCATTTTCGGGCCGGGCATCCCGAAACTTCACGCGGTATCCCTCTTCTGTGTAACGGAACCGCTGTAACAGCGTCTGCTTCAGCTTTGCGTAGTCCGTCGAGTCTTCAGCAGACATGCATCCTACCACCGTTAATACTTCTCCCGTGAGACACAAACTTAGCGACAAGGCCCACTTGTCTGTTGGCCAACCTTGGCTTGTGGCCACCCTCTCCAATCTCTGTATGTAGGCATCCAATTCATCTCTACACTCATTATAGAGCGGAATCATCTTGTGCGGGCTGCGAAAACTCTGCCCACCACCTGCGCCGTCGCCTATAGAACTCATGTTCGGACGCTGCGCCTCTGCAGCTCGACGTCGCTCCTCAAGGAGGGCTCGTTCAGCCTCCATGCGAGCTAGCTCCCGCTCATGATCTCCCTGTGCTTTTATGCGTGCCTCTTCTCGTTCTTTCGCTGTTTGGTCCCTTATTTCCTTCTGCTCAGCGCTCACCCATGCCTGTAACGCCTCTCCACTCAGCCCCATCTCCTTCCCTAGCTCCACTAGCGTTCTCTTCTCGTCCATTCTCGTCTACTGCACACAAACAACGTGAGGCTCTAAGATAGAAAGAGAGCTTCGTCCTGCTCGCGGACGCCAGAAATTGTGATGATGATGGACGTTCGTCACTTGCTTGCGTGTCTTAAGACGAGAACAGATGCACTAGAAACGCTAGTAGGCAAAAAAATGTTTTTTTTTCTTTCAAACACACGATGGGTAAGGAAAGGAAATGAAAAGAAAACAAAACAAGGTCCCAGAAGTTTCACGCGCATTCTGATGTACGCGACGCTCAGTCCTACACCACCGTTCAGCGCGTCAAGCGTTCCAAAAAACCATCTCACGGTTTGGGTCGTGGCGACCGGCTTGTCGTTGCCGCAGTACGGTTGCCGAGGCGAGCCGAGGTAGAGGTGGCACGGTTGCTGCTGCTTGAACCGTCGCCGGCACATGGCTGCGCTACCGTGTGCGGCGCCTGGCTATGTTGAGGACCCCACTGCGATGTCCGGTCGCAACTCACGAGGACCGCGATCCAGGGTCGACCCACGCGGACAGCACCTCAGTAGGCCCCGACCAAGAAAGGCCCTCAGCAACTGCGCCCTGGCAGGAGCCGCTCAGCAGGCCTCGTCCTTAGTCCCGGAACAGGCGTCCGCATCTGGCCCGGGTAGGCACGCCTTGGTCACTCAGCCACAGCAGGAACAACGGCCCGAGCACTTCTTCCCGAGCGTCGCACCCGATCTCTGCTGCCACCGTGGCTTCGCCGCTCGAGCTCCTCCGCACGTTCCCCACCTAGCACTTCTTTTCCTTCGTTTTGTTCTTTTTTCTTTCCAGCTCCCGTGCCACCTGCCCTCAGCTCGCCTTCTTCACTTCGGTATGCACTTCTACCGAGTCCACAAGTCGCGGCGCACACGTAAAAAATTATAAAAAACGAATATTGAGTCCTTTCCCCACAACAGCAACACACGTATGTTGAAACAGAGGATATTAAAGCGAGAACGTTATTATGGAGTCAAGCATTTGAAAATTATCGGTTATAGCGAAGGAATTGCACCAGATTTACTGAACTATTTGACAGATGTTGTATATTTATGGTCAATGTGCAAAACACGCATCTAGGACTTACGAAGCATGCGAAAACCGCTTCGCAGTATGACGTGTGTGTTACTCGGATTGTCACTTATTGGCAAAAGCCATCGTGCTGCATGGGTTTCCTCGCGTTGAAGAATAATGAATAACTGTATTTTGCCGATTGTGAAGTTACCAATGGTTCAACCTAATAGCAATGTACACTCTTAGTAATTATCGCCCAATGCAATGAATATTATTTGAGCATTAGGTAAATGTGTTAACGCCTATAAATGGCTCACTGCAAGAGGCCTACTGTTTATGCGGCGTACGTTGTGCCACCCACATTTGCACGGCCCTATTCGTTGGAGAGTAGGGCCGCTTAGAACACGACTAGCATAACGCCATTTTTATGCGGTATTTCTGCCTACTCAGGGGCCCAAATAATGTGCGGCTCAAGATTATGCCGCCCAAAATACATTTTTAGTAAAAAAATATTTCCTTATCTAACACATGCGTGCCACCCATTGTTATATTGCACACAGTTTGATACATCATAGAACAATTTACGACATTGATAACACACATCACACGAACATGGAAATATTGGGAATCTAACCCGGGTGCCTCTCATGGCAACCAAACACTCTAACCGCTACAATACATCATCACGCTTGCACACAGGACACGTACCCTATTTACCGATAGATTTGCGCTTCCGAGGTTGTCGTTTTATGTCAATTGTTCACCGTCGGCGATCGTGTGTGGTGTACCTAGTTCACGTTACTGTTTGCTGTTTATGTTGTTGGTAATAATAAATAAGTATTTATATGAGTGCCAGTGCAAGACTTCAATCTCGACAGCTGCCATGAGGTGTGGAAAGGGTACAAAGATTAATGTTACTGAGAATGGCAGCCGCGCGAAGATAACGAATGGTTCGCCAGACGAATGTAGTTGTCCAGTGTTTTGCTCTTTATTCGCTACTGTGTTGATTGTACGTTGCAGTCACTGGTTAACCGGGAACTTGCTTTGTCTAAGAACCATTCAAACACGTTCATAAGGTGCAGTTAAAAATGATTCGCCGCCAACGTGCACACTTACATGTACAACTATCGGTAACTTTACATGCCACAAATTTGAGCTCTCTAGACGTTAATGGCTCAGCTATCCTGAAATACGGCTCAGCTATCCTGAAAGGTCAAATAAGCGGGCGGTATTTTGCCCGCACGTCTAACTTTGTTAAATCGTCAAATATTTCTCGTAACTTCCACTGGCTGCATCAGGGATGCCCTCACCGTCATCATCATCATCACCATCATCATCATCATCATCATCATCATCACCATCATCATCATCATCATCATCATCATCAGCCTATATATATATGTCCACTGCAGGACGAAGGCCTCTCCCTGCGATCTCCAATTACCCCTGTCTTGCGCTAGCGTATTCCAACTTGCGCCTGCGAATTTCCTAACCTCATCATCCCACCTGACTTTCTGCCGTCCTCGACTGCGCTTCCCTTCTCTTGGTATCCATTCTGTAATCCTAATGGTCCACCGGTTATCCATCCTACGCATTACATGGTCTGCCCAGCTCCATTTCTTCCGCTTAATGTCAACTAGAATATCGTCTACCCCCGTTTGTTCTCTGATCCACACCGCTTTCTTCCTGTCTCTTAACGTTACTCCTAAGATTTTTCGTTCCATCGCTCTTTGTGCGGTCCTTAACTTGTTCTCGAGCTTCTTTGTTAACCTCCAAATTTCTGCCGCATATGTTAGCACCGGTAGAATGCAATGATTGTACACTTTTCTTTCCAACGACAGTAGTAAGCTCCCAGTCAGGATTTGGCAATGCCTGCCGTATGCACTCCAACCCAATTTTATTCTTCTGTAAATTTCTTTCTCATGATCAGGGTCCCCTGTGAGTAGTTGACCTTGATAAACATATTCCTTTACAGACTCTAGAGGCTAACTGGCGATCCTGAATTCTTGTTCCCTTGCCAGGCTATTGAACATTATCTTTGTCTTCTGCATATTCATCTTCAACCCAATTCTTGCACTTTCTCGATGAAGGTCCTCAATCATTTGTTGTAATTCCTCTCCATTGTTGCTCAACAGGACAATGTCATCTGCAAACCAAAGGTTGCTGAGATATTCGCCGTCGATCCTCACTCCTAATCCTTCCCAGTCTAAGAGCTTGAATACTTCTTCTAAGCATGCAGTGGAGAGATTGTGTCTCCTTGCCTGACCCCTTTCGTGATAGGTATCTTTCTACTTTTCTTGTGGAGAACCAAGGTAGCTGTGGAATCCTTGTAGATATTTGCTAAGATATTCACGTATGCCTCCTCTACTCCTTGATTACGCAATGCCTCTATGACTGCTGGTATCTCTACTGAATCGAATGCCTTTTCATAATCTATGAAAGCCATATAGAGAGGTTGATTGTACTCCGCAGATTTCTCGATTACCTGACTGATGGCATGGATATGGTCCATCGTAGAATATCCTTTCCTGAAACCAGCCTGTTCTCTTGGTTGACTGAAGTCAAGTGTTGTCCTGATTCTACTGGAAATTATCTTGGTGAATATTTTATACAATACTGAAAGCAAACTAATGGGTCTGTAATTCTTCAATTCTTTAACGTCTCCCTTCTTATGGATAAGTATAATGTTGGCGTTCTTCCAGCTCTCTGGTACACTTGAAGTTGTGAGGCATTGCGTATAAAGGGCCGCAAGCTTTTCAAGCATGATATCTCCTCCATATTTGATTAAATCTACTGTTATTCCATCTTCTCCAGGCGCTTTTCCCCTGGTCATGTCTTTCAAGGCCCTTCTAACTTCATCGCTAGTTATAGAAGGAGCTTCTGTATCCGGTTCATCACTATTTCGAATGAAAGTAGCTTGGCTGTTTTGGCTACTGTACAGGTCAGTATAGAATTCTTCTGCTGCTTTTACTATGTCATCGAAATTGCTGATGATATTACCATGCTTATCTTTCAGTGCATATATCTTGCCTTGTCCTATGCCTAGTTTTCTTCTTACTGATTTCATGCTGCGTCCATATTTTACGGCTTCCTCAATTTTTCCCACGTTGTAATTTCGAATATCCCTTACTTTCTTCTTGTTGATCAGTTTTGACAGTTCAGCGAATTCTATCTGATCTCTTGAGTTGGACACTTTCATGTTTTGTCGTTTCTTTATTAGGTCCTTTGTTTCTTGGGAGAGCTTCCCTACTGGTTGCTTTGGTGCCTTACCTCCCACTTCAATTGCTGCTTCTGAGATCAGCCTAGTTACGGTTTCATTCATTAGCTCTATGTTATCTTCATGTTCCTGTTCTAAAGCTGCATATTTGTTTGCGAGCACCAGCCTGAATTGGTCTGCTTTCACCCTTACTGCATCTAGGTTGGCCTGTTTTCTCTTGACTAATTTCACTCTTTCTCTCTTCAAATTGAGAGAAATCCTAGACCTCACTAACCTATGCTCACTGCACTTTACCTTACCTAACACTTCTACATTCTGCACTATGCTTGGATCGGCAGAGAGTATGAAATCAATTTCATTCCTTGTTTCTCCATTAGGGCTTTTCCAGGTCCACTTCCTGTTGGTGCGCTTCCTGAAGAATGTATTCATTATTCGGAGCCTATTCCTTTCTGCGAATTCCACCAACATCTCTCCTCTTGCATTCCTAGAATCGATGCCGTAGTTTCCAATTGCTTGCTCGCCAACCTGCTTTTTGCCCACTTTTGCATTGAAGTCGCCCATGAATACAGTATACTGAGTTTGGACCTTTCTCATTGCTAATTCCACATCTTCATAAAACTGTTCTATCTCTTCATCATCGTGACTGGAAGTTGGGGCGTAGGCTTGTACTACCTTCATTTTGTACCTCCTATTCAGCTTTATTATGACGACTGCTACCCTCTCACTGATGCTGTAAAATTCATCAATGTTGCCCGCTATGTTGTTATGGACTAGAAATCCTACCCCGAATTCTCTCTTATCTGGAAGACATCTGTAGCAGAGGACGTGGCCGTTAGTCAGCACTGTGTAAGCTTCACCAGTTCTTCTAACCTCACTAAGGCCAATAATATCTCAGGCAATGCCTGATAATTCCTCAAATAGTTCTGCTAAGCTAGCCTCACTCGAGAGGGTGCGCGTGTTGAACGTTGCCAGGTTCAGTTTCCATTGGCGGCCTGTCCGGACCCAGAGATTCTTAGCACCCTCTGCCACGTCGCAAGTCTGACCGCCGCCTTGGTCAGGTGCTCCGCAGCCACTGGGGACTCAGGGCCAAGGCTTAATTGTCGGAGTCATCAGGGAGGTAGTCGCCGAATACTGCACCAGGGAGGCCAATTCCTGTTCTGGTGAGGGAGTGACTTTGATGAAGCTTAGTGGGCCTGCCTAGTTTAGCCCCACTATCTCTCGGCAATATGTATTTTTTTTTCTTTGCCGGTGTCAGGCACCACTCCATGCCTGAAAATGTAGTGGAATGGAGCAGGATTCGAACTTACGACCTTCAGATTTGAGGTCGGGTGTTCTACCTCTACTCCACGCCACCACCTCACCGTAAGACTGACATATGGACCTTCGGCGAGTACGAGTACATTATTTGAAAAATGCTCTCGAAACGCATGTTTTATGCCACTCCCCTGTAGTTAGTTTCACTGCTGTGCACACGCTATCTCACTTTCACCTCTACACCTGCCACGCGCATCTGACTTGGCCACTAGCAAGCGTGGCGATACTTGGATTGATAATCTTATAGCAACGAAGGGAGGAAAGGAATCAAGGCGTGGTTAAAAAAATAATATTGAAGTATTTAGCGTCTCGAGAGGGCAGTGGATATTGAGCGACGCTATGATGGAAATATCCGGATTTTTTGACCATCTGGACTTCTTTACCGGGCACCCAAGAATGACACAAGCCGCGGTACTGTGGCAAGTGTCATTGAAAAAACAGTGGTTCGACTGTTTGTTAAAGTCGTATAACTGCCTTATTACCCCAAAACTTGCCCCCCCCCCCCCCTCTCACCACGACCACCCCACCACCTGAAATGCACAGAAAAAGTTGCGTGGACCATGTCTTGGGGACCAAAAACAACAAAATAATAAATAGAGAAAGCTTGAAAATATTGGTGGGTCGAAAATAGGTACACAGCCCTAGAAAACTGCGGACATGGGTAGAAGAACGCGGAAGTGGAAACTGACCAACGGCACGAACTTTGTCAGGATCAGGCTGGACGCCAGAAGCGTCAAACAAGTCACCAAGTACTCGTATTGGGCGGCGGCCGAAATGGTATTTTGCAGAACTGAGTTGTAGGCCGGCACGTCGAGAAATATCAAGGATAGCTGAGAGTCGGTGGAGGTGGCTCTCAAACGTCGGTGAAAAAACAATGACGTCATCACGGTAGCAGAGGCTTGTGGTCCATTTGAACCCGCTCAGAAGAGAATCCATCATGCGATCATGATGATGATGTGTTGTGTTTTATGGCGCAACCGCCAGGTATGGCCAAAGAGCGCCATGACAAGTCTTAACATTAACGATAAGTTGTTGGTGATGTGGGCAATGAGTTTCTAATGGCAGATGTGACATGGCTTAAAGGGGCCTAAAAACAGTCGTTGTAAACGGCGAGAAACATATACGTACTAAAATGATGATATTGACTAGTTAGTGATGTGGGCTATGGCAATTGAGCTTCCTTAAAAAAGCTTGATGTAGCAGATATAAGACTATAACAAATGTGACACTAGCACTTGAAGAGAGCGCTTGAATACAGGGGCTAAAAGTTACCTGGCCAAATAATTTTCAGGGAGTCTGTTTCACTTAACAATTCTAAGACAGTTTTCAGATTGAAAGCGGTTCATTGCTAAGTAAATATGCCGGGTGAAGAGGTATGTTTTCGCGATATGCAGAGGGGAAGTACCTTTTCCCCTCTGCTTCTATTGCAGGGCATTGAATAAGAGCATGGACAACTGTTAGAATATTGCCGCACTTACTATAAGTCCGAGTATCATTCCCAGTCAAGGGTTAAGAGTGGGTACTGTAAGTGTGTCCTATTCTTAATCGACCGACAAGTACTTCCTTATATCGTGCCATTTTCTCAGTTATCCAGTTCTCTGGTTTTGGTTTTATCACGCGTAGCTTATTTAATACTTGGGTATCCCACTCTCCTTGCCAATGCTTCCTCAGCTTATGGCGTAGAAAAGACTTTAGATCTGTGGCAGCGATGGGGATATTTGCGTCCGTGTCGCTAGAGGTTACAGACGTAGCGTTTTCATCTGGAGCTTCATTGCCTTTTATACCTTTGTGGCCAGGTACCCAGCATAAAACAATCACTTGGTTGCACTTATATGCAGAGTGCAACAAGCTGTACAGTTCATTAAAAACAGAGTTCTTATGTTTCCGAAGACTAATTAGGGCTCTGACTACACTTAATCAATACGTGAACACAATGGCCCTAGAGAGATTTGTGAGCCTTATGTGTTTAACAGCCGATAGTATAGCCTACGCTTCTGCTGTAAAAATAGATGTGTGTGTATTTTGTGCCCCAGATATAGAAAATGTGTCTCCGAGAGCTGCGTAAGAAACACCATCAGAGGACTTCGAAGCATGTGTATAGTATTCTGCGCAGGAGTACTTCTCCTGCAGCTAACGAAAATAGGTATGTATATGTACATCCGGTGCTTGTTTGGATATTTCTATAAAAGAGATGTCACACTGAATAGTCTGCCATTCCCAAGGTGGGGGCAGGCGAATAGGAGCCATGAGGACATTTTCTAGTAGTGGGATGCCTGTGTCCTCGGCCAGTGCCTCTAAACGAAGGTTCAATGGAGCCCTAATAGCGGGGCGGTTATGGAACAGCCTGGCAGTGGAGATGTCGCGAATGGTAAAATGACATGGATGCTGAATATCTCATATAACCTTCAGGGCGCAGGAACAACCTAAATCGGCCCTTTGTAGATGTAGACACCATTCGTTAGGGTCCACATACAGGCTTTCTACAGGAGTAGTCCTGAAAGCACCTGTAGCAAGGCGTATACCCAAGTGGTGAACGGGGTCTAGCATCCTCAAAGCGCTAGGTGCAGCAGAGTTGAATACTATAGTTCCGTAATCGAGGCGTGACCATATAAAACTTGTAGAGGCTCAAAAGGCATCTCCTGTCACTTTCCCAAGATGTCCGAGACATGAGCTTCAGTAAATTCATTGTCTTCAGACAACTCATTCTCAGATACCTGAGGTGAGGAACAAAACTTAATTTGGAGTCTAAGATAATTCCTAAAAATTTATGTTCGGGGCTGACAGATAGCCGTTGTCCATTAAGATCAATAGCGGGGTCAGGAAGTATACCTCTCTTGTTCGAGAAAAGAACGCATGCGCTTTTTTGAGGGTTGAGTTTAAATCCATTGTCGTCCGCCCACTTAGACAATTTGTTTAAGCCAAGCTGTACTTGTCGCTCGCAGATACTAAGATTACATGATTTGAATGAAACCCATTTGTATGTCATCCACGTATACAGAATAAAACATTGTACATGGTATGACAGTTTGGAGTGAGTTCATCTTGATAATAAATAATGTACAGCTCAGCACACCACGTACCTTGTGGTACCCCAGCCTCCTGCGTGAATTTTCGAGACAGGACGTTACCAACTTTAACACGGAACGTGCGATCAGAGATGTAGCTCTGTATCACATTTAATAAGTTGCCTCGGACTCCCATTCCAGCCAGGTCACGGCGAATTCCAAAACGACAAGTTGTGTCGCATGCCTTTTCCATATCTAAACATACTGACAAGAAAACCTGTTTATGAACAAAGGCGTCACGGATATTTGTATCGACGCGGACAAGGTGATCTGTTGTGGATCTAGCTTCTCTAAAGCCGCACTGTAAGGGATCAAGTATTTTGTTGTTTTCAAGATAATAGATGAGGCGTCATTTAACCATTTTCTCAAAGAGTTTTCATATACAACTTGTCAGAGCTATAGGCCTATAACTACTGGGTGAGGAAGGGTCATTGCCCTCTTTGAGAATAGGAATTACGATGGCTTCTTTCCAGGCGACGGAATATAGCCAGCAGAGAACATGGAGGTAAATAGTGAGAGTAGTGTTCTGTGGGTTTCAGGATGAAAATGTTTGAGCATTTAACATATTGTTCTGTCACTTCCTAGAGCGGATTTCTTACAACAATTCAATGAAACCTGGAGCTCCGCCATGCTAAATGGACGATTTTATGCATCATTTGTTGTGGCTTTTTGAACCAGAGGCTCATGCTCTGCTTGTCGCTGGTATCTTAGGAATGTATCTGTGTAATGTGATGTACTGGAAATGTGCTCGAAATGTGCTCCTAGACAATCAGCCTGGTCGTCAAGTGTGTCTCCTTGTGTGTTTACTAAAGGTAGAGGATGTGTTTCGCGGCCTTTTATTTTAAAGCTAATCAGGTTTTCTGTTGTCGGAGAGTTACGGAGGTGAAACAAAGCCTTATTTTGTTTCTTTCGCGCTTCCCTACATTAATCGTTCCAACTGAGAACACGTCGTTTAGAAGATGATCCATTTGTTTGCGAGATACATATTGACGCTTTCTCGAAAATAAGTGCTGTTAAATGTGCAACTGCATCGTCAATACTAAGCAAACGAATGTCATTCCAGGTCAAATATGTCAACACTCTGTATCGCTGCCAGTCCGCTGAGTCGACTTTCCACTGTGGCAGATGGGGTAAGAATTGGTCTTGTTTTGTTAATTTTAAAATATTCGGAAAATGCTTGCTCCCGTAAAAATCATTAACCACCTTTTATTATGGCACGACTGTACTCGATGCAATGCTTAAGTCTATGTATAAAATGTTTTGTTTGCCACGCTGTAGAAGGTTGGTTCTTTCTTATTTAACAAACATGCACCGGTAGATAACAGGAAGTGTCCTATCTGGCGCTCTCTGGCATCACATCGAGAGTCACCCCACAAGGTATTATGTGCATTTAGGTCTCTAAGGAAAATATAGGTCTCCGGAAGTTGAGCAATAAAGCTTTCAAATTCTGTTCTGGAGAGTTGATAGCTGGGGGGGGGGGGGGGATGTATACGGAAGTAATTGTTAACTGCTTATCAAAAAGTACTCCTGTGACTGCAACTGCCTCAAGGGGCGTTTGCAGCTGCAAATATTGGCACGCGACACCCTTGTCCACTATTATGGCGACACCTCCCGATGATACCAAAGCGTCGTTGTGGTCTTTACAGTAAATGGCATATTGCCGCAGAAAGTTTGTGTGTGTAGGATTGAGGTGTGTCTCTTGCACACAGAGCAGTCGTGGATTAAACTTGTGTAGGATTTCTTTATGTCGTCCAGATTGTGGACACACCTCTCACATTCCAATGCATGATCTGTGTAGCCATATTGGAAGTGTTTTGTGATGTGTGTCAAGAGAAATAAGGTAGCTCACGAGACCTTTCCAGACCCCGTGATACGGTATTTTTCTTTTCTCCCGGCGCGCTCCACGGAGCTACGCCTTTCCTTCGGCGCCTGCGACGCCGGAGTAGTGATGCTTGCATCCATCGCCTCGTAATAGGCGCTGGATGCTGCCCGCTCCACGGGCACACTCAGGGTTTTGGGGGTCGGTCTGCACGAGCAGTGACCCCGGTGCCGGCAGGTAGGGATGACTGCTGGCCCGGCGTTGTAGGGGGCGGAACAGCACTGGCTGCTCCTGCCGGGGGGGGGGGTTGAAGGCGTAACCGCCGTCACACTATGTGTGACTCGGGTGGCCGTCGCAGGATGTGACGCTGCCCCCCCCCCCCCGCGCGCCACATCAGTGTAGGAAGGACTGGACTGATTATGGGCAGCAAAACGCTTGCGCGCCTCTGGAACACAAATGTTTAGTTTGACTTTGAGTTGTATTATTTCGTTTTCTTTCTGCCATGACGGGCACGATCGCGAATAGGCGGGGTGGTCTCCGTTACAGTTGGCACAATGGGTTGTGGAAGTGCAGATGTCTGAGGCGGGTTCTTTAGAAGCACAGTTCGCACAGGTAGTGTGCCCTCAGCAGCTCTGAGACCCATGCCTAAAACGCTTACACTTGAAGCATCGGCGCGGATTGGGAATGTACAGTCGTACACAGAGCGTACAATATCCGGTCTTGATTGAATCTGGTAAGTTGCTTGTTCCAAACGTAATAATTACATGTTTTCTGGGAATTTCCTTGTCGTCACGCCTTAACAACCTTTACTACATTTTGGTCTTGCCATCCATCCAACAGCTCGCTTTCACTGAGTTCTAGGAGGTCGTCATCAGAGATGACACCGCGTACAGTGTTCATTGACCTGTGAGGGCTCACTGAGACGGGAATGTCACCGAATGCAACAAGTTTCGACAATTTGTTGTACTGGGGCTTATCAAGCACTTCCAAAAGAAGGTCTCCGCTTCCCATCTAAGTGACTTTGTAACCTGGGCCGATTGCTTCTGTCAGACATTTTGCTACAACAAATTGGGATATTGTACGGACAGCCTTGGTTTCGTTTTGGCTATGTATTACGTGGTACTTGGGAAACATTTCTTTAGGTTTCATAAAAAAGTTGAATGTTTCATCGGTGCGCCCCCTTTTCAACGAGTGATCAGGAAGTAGGAGAAAAGCATTTGCCATATAAGTTTGCAAAATTCGGTGGCGATGGTAGCCACCCACCACGGAGCCCAACAAGGACACGCTACAAGGTTGGAATACCTGCAGACGCCAGCCATGCATCGCGCTATAACCTAATACAGAATACCCAAGGTTGGATAAGTACACCCTTGCCGCTCAGAAATTCGGAAGCGAGAAGAAGTCACTAGAAGACAGGAAAGATGGAAAAGTGAGAGAGAAAGACAAAAGACTGAAGAGGGGGACAGGAAAAGGCGACTGCCAATTTCCTCCAGGTGGGTCAGTCTGGAGGTGCTGTCTATGTGAAGCAGAGGCCGAAGAGGTGTGTTGGCTCCGCCGGGGGGCCTTAAAGGTCCAAACACCCGTCGGCTCAACCCCCAGGATCCCCCTTTCCCCACACACGGCTATGTTAAGACACGGCTAATCCTTCACAGCATTTTCGTGAGCCCTCCTAGCAGCTTCATCAGCCTGTTCGTTGCCCATGATGCCGCAGTAGCCTGCGAGCCACTGAAAAGTTATGTCATGTATTTTTCTTGTATTTGGTGATACAGCTGCCTTATTTTTAGCACAAGTTGGTCTTGTGGTCCACGACGCAGAGCGGATAGCAGACAATGCAGGGCTGCCTTCGGATCTGTAAATATGCTCCATCTTCGTGGTAAGTCTTCGTGAATCATGTGTAGTGCGCAGCGAAGTGCAGCAAGCTCTGCAGCAGTCGACGTTGTCCGCTGGGAACTGCAGGGTCACGGCTTTTGCTGGGAACATCACCGCCCCTTTTGATCCGTCAAGAGTTGTTGAGCCATCAGTGTAAATGTGAAAATGGTCCTTGTATATCTCGTGCAGCATGAGGAGAGATAGCTGCTTGAGAGCTGGTGACGAGAATCCTGCTTTCGTTCGAATCCCTGGTACCGAGAGTCGAACTTGTGGGCGAGCCAAACACCAAGGAGATGATAGCAGCCTCTCGGCAGGCGTATAATCTCGAGGGAGGCCGTCACGATACGTCAATATCACCTGGCTAAAAGAGGCAGTGGGTCGGTCTTTCGACAGCGTGGCGAGGTGACGGAAAGGGGTGCGGGCAATGTGCCTGATGTGTGCTCTTAGCACTTCCAGTGCATATGAGTTCTCACTGGGTAATCTTGAACTATTGCAATTGTTACCGCTGTCGATGTGGATCGTGGCAATCCAAGACAAACCCTTAGTTCCTGCACCTGAGCACTTTCGATTGTGCGGATGTTGCTTCTGCAGGTATTTACTGCTCAATACAGGTGCGCTGTACCGCAGATATCAGAGAAACAGCGCCCTGCGGAGTTGTAACATCACGTGTTCTGACATTCCCAATCTTTTCCCTCCAAGAAATTTAAAAATGTGTGAAATGGCGATTAGGCGTTTCTTTAGGTAGGCCACATGAGGACTCCAGCTGAGGTCTCTATGAATGATCACCCCTAAGAATGTATGCGTCCTGGCGTAACATACGCTTTGCCTATTGATGGATATGGCGTAGGATGTCATTGGCTTCCGCGTAAACGCGACCGGCGCACATTTCTCACGTAAAGTCTGGAGGCCTTGTTTTCACATTCATGGCATATCTTAGCGTACGTCTGTTCGCTAAGATATGCCAATATTGAAGTCGCGGCTTTTTGAAGCCTAGCGCGCACCTGAGGACGTGTTACACCTGACGTCCACACGCAGATGTCATCGGCGTATATTGATATCTGGATGCACTTGGTATGCGTTTCACGAGACCGACAAGAACAAGGTTGAATAGTGTGGGGCTCAAGACGGCACCTTGGGGAACACCACGGTATGTGTAGTGTTGCGAGGTCGGACCGTCACCGGTCTGCACAAAAAAGGACCTCATGTAGGTAGCTGCTCGTCCACCGGTACACTCGGCCACCATGGCCGTCCGATTCAGGAGCGTTAAGTATGGCGTCATGAGCAACCTTGTCATAAGTGCCTTTTACGTTGAGAAACATGGCGACAGATAACCGTTTCAATCTCTTTTGATGCTGGTCATAAGTGACCAGATCGATGACATTATCAATAGAGCAACGGAGACTTCGAAAACCGGCTATAGCGTTTGGATAAACTTTGTGGCATTCCAGGTACCACTCCAATCTGGCGGAGATCATGCATTCCATCACCTTCCCTACGCAACTTGCCAGTGCGATTGGGTGGTATGATGTGAGCTCTAGTGGTGACTTTCCAGGTTTGAGGAGTGGCACCAGACGGCTTCGCTTCTGCTCGGCGACTATGGCCCTGGCAGGCTTTGCGTCGCGTGCAGCTCAAACGCGCGGTCTTCACCGCCCCGGTTGACGTGGTAAGGGACTTCGTCGCGCTCTTGTCTTCCATTCCTGATGGATGTTTCCATCCCGCCAGGATTCATTGAATATATCCAGCAACGCATTTTGTGCTCTCTCACCCAGGTGGCACAAGATGCGGTACGATATGCCATCTGGTCCAGCACACGACGACCGACTACACAAAGCAAGAGCCGCATCAAGCTCCTCGGTGGTGAAAGGCAGGTCCATGCGTGAATCCCGTGGATGGGGTATGATGCTATTAGTACCAAGGGCGCCTGTGTACGTTAATTGGCCTGCAATCTTCCTGCTAAAATCTTCCGCAACCTCATTGTTCTCTTGACGTTGGAAAAGCGCAAGGGCTTTGAATGGCACGCGTTGTTCGGGAAATGTACGTAGGCCTCGCACGGTTCCTCATATATGAGAAAGAGATTTTCGGGGGTCCAGGGATTCACAAAATTTTACCCACTGTTGACACTCCAATTTGTCCATTCGGCGCTGGATCTTCTTTTGCGTACGTCTGGCTATTCTTAGATCATGGATGGACCTTGTGCGTCGGTATCGTCATTCGGCACGCCGACGAATCGCACGGAGTCGTTCCAATTCCACGTCGGATTTTGAGAACATGCTGTGCATGTCAGTGTGCACATTCCTTTCTGCGTTGCTTTTTGATCGCTCGCTGAAGGCCAAAAGGGAGACCTTTGCGACAACCTTCTTCCATTCTGGTTTCGAATGTAGACCAGTCAATACGGCGGATTGTGTTTGGCGAATGACAGCTGGCCAAACCTTTGATCTTAAGGTAAGTGGGGATATGTCATCGGCCGGTTGCATTTATTTTGGAGTTACCCAAAAGAGGTTGGTGAGCGTTAAAATCCCCTGTGACGATCCATGGACCAGGGGTGGCTGTCAAGATGCCTTCTAGTCTCTTGCAGTCAAACCGGGTTGATGGGGATAAGTAGGTACCCACCAGTGTGAAGGCTACCGTTTTCTTCTTAACAGTCAGGCAAACATACTGATTCTCATCATGAGGCGGCACATGTAGAACGACGTAGGTAAGCTCCCGACGAATAAATACAAAGACCTTAATGCTTGCGTTGTAGGCTGAGGACATGATGGATTCGTAGCCGGATAGCCGGATTGGGTTTGTTAATTTCGATTCGCAGATTACGATGATTGGGAAGCGGTTAGAGTATACAAACTGACGAAAGTCAGGCATCCGACATCTAAGTCCTTTGGCGTTCCACTGGATTATCGATGCTTCTCTGAACTCTTTGCGGAACGATTGGTGATTGTCAGCCATGGTTCTACTCGAGCGCTGCTAAGACTGAGCTCAGCGCGTCCAGCACTTGCAGGCCACTTCAAGCGGCTGGAGTTGCGATACTTGTTAGTAGCTCTTTAATGACATTCATTAGGGACCGCCGCATTGGTATGATCTGTCGGTCAAGCCTTGGTACTTCATCAACCGAAGTATGCGTGGAAGTAGACATCAGGCAGAGAGGCTCCTTGTTGACAAGAGTTACAATTGAGCTTGGTAGTGCAATTTGACGTGCCAGAAGAACGTCGCAAAGTGGGGACACCCCGTAAGGATCATCTCGAAGTGGAGAAGGCAACATGAGGACGTAGGTCGCAGCATCATGTTGCAGTCGAACAAATTCAGCAGAACAAAGTCGCGACATGTGGTCGTTGGTCGGGTCGGCAAAGTAATGGGGCAGTTCAAGGCGAAGGGTACCGGTTGCACAGTCAATAAATTCTGAATGAGCAGTCAGGAAGTCGATTCCAAGAATCACTTCGTGGGGACACTCGGCCATTACAGTGAACAGAAGTAACACTGGACGACCAGCAATGGTAACACGGCCGGCAATAGTAATATGGGCGGCGCACATTCCCATCACGGCTGTTGTACGCAGAGGTCGGGGCAGAGAGAAGAAAGAAGTCGACGCAGATTTGTCGGGGCAGTATTCCTTGGCATTAAGGGCGCCTATGACAATGTTCTGCATTACGCGATCCTTGATGCGCTTGACGATTTAGGCATTGGTGGCCGACGATATAATTGGATCGTTAGTTATCTCAATGACCGTACCGTTTATATGTCGACAAGCGATGGAGACACCGGTCACTATAATATTCACCGCGGTGTTCCCCAAGGAGGAGTTCTCAGTCCGACTCTCTGCAATGTGACATTGATTGGACTTGTGTCTGAGCTTCCCAACACAGTAAAGATCAGCGCGTATGCCGACGACATATGCATATGGGCATCTGGAGCTACGCGTCCGCAACTGCGTGCGCGTTTGCAACGTGCAGTGACTATTACCGCCACGTACTTACGACGTCAAGGCCTCACACTTTCAACTGAAAAATGTGCAGTGCTTGCCTTCACGCGCAAACAAATGACTAAATATCCGATAGTCGTTAAAGGAACATCGATACCTTACGTAACACACCTCAAGTTCCTTGGTGTAACCATCGACCGTTAACTATCCTGGTCAAGGCACGTCACTGCACTGAAGTCAAAACTGAAGAGTTTTGTGCTTGTACTTCGAGTGGTGGCAGGAGCAAGATGGGGCCCGTCGGAATCATCTCTTCTTCAAATGTACCAAGCCCTGTTCGTAGGCTATATAAGATACAGCATGCCGGTGCTCTCGAGCATGAGACCCAGCTGTGTGCGACGTTAGAGAACATATAAGCTCAAGGTTTGCGCACGTGCTTGGGCCTACCACGCTGCACCTCAACGAATGGAACCATTGCGGAAGCTCGGGCTTGTCGCATGAACGTATATATGCTCTGCGAACCTCTTCGAGTGCACCTACGCTTGTTGACCCGACATAGGCAACATCCCCTATCAGCACACACACCCAAACTGCAGTTTTTCAAGAACTATATTGCGTCATGAGAACATTCTGCCGTTTAGATTCTCTTCCCCATGCATTCCTAGTGCACCTCCGTGGGTCCCACCTACACCGCTTGTTAAATTCCAAATCCCTGGGATTACGAGGAAGTTCTGTGTTTCATCCATTGGCTTTAAGCAACTTACCCTATCGCACATTTTTACAGCATACAGTGGTACTTCTCACGTATATAACGATGGCTCTGTTACCCCATGTGCATCCGCCGCAGCCTTTGTCATCCCGCAAATGTCCATCGCTCGACGGTTTAAATTAGACCACACGTTCACTTCAACTGCTGCAGAACTTGTTGCTATCCGCGAGGCGATACGATTCCTTGCAAGAGAGCCTCCTCGCACATGGACTTTATTTTGCGACGCCAAACCTGCTCTTCAAGCCATTGAGTGCGTTATGAGACAAGGCCCTTATTATATTTTAGCTCTAGAAATCGCAGAGCTTCTCGACATTGCGACCAAATGCGGCCACCACGTCACCTTTCAGTGGATACCTGCACACTGTGGCGTGAAAGGAAATGAAGAAGCAGACGCTGAAGCTAAAATAGCTGTAAATAATGCGCCAGAAGTAAGCATCGCGTTCTCACGAACAGACACGAATGCCCTGCTTCGGTGCGTTATGCGGAACTCTACACTTGAGTACTGGACCAATCCTGATCGACGACACAAGAGACTGCACAAATGGGACCCAGAACTGATGTTCCGCATGCCTCATAAACTGAAGAGGAGCATAACAAGTCTGCTACACCGGATTCGTCTTGGTCTTGCACTCACGAGGCGTTATACACATATCATTGGCTGCAGTGACACTGGTCGCAATTGCGATCACTGCCCAGTGCCAGAAACACTTGAGCACATATTTTGCTCATGCCCAGCGTACGCGCGAGAACGCCTGAGCCTCATTTCAACTATTCAGCGAGTAACTAAAAGACCAATGTCTTACGAGATTGTCTTAGGTCCTTGGCTTGACGCCAACAGCGCAGCTGTGGTCATCGAAGCGACGGTAGCCTTCCTTCAAGCCACCGGACTTCATGCACGGCTATAGTATGACCTCAACGGGATGGACATGTACATACGCACCTCCTAATCTTATCATCATCATTCATCGCTCTTTTTATCCCCTCCCCCCTTCCTCAGTGTAGAGTAGCAGGCCACAGCAATCTAACGCTTAAGCCGACCTCTCTGCCTTTCTTCAAATAAACCTCTCTCTCTGTTGTAGAGATCTAACAGTTCATTACGTGCGCATTCACTCAAGTTTTTCAAGGCGCGGTAGGATATTCCATCTGGTCCCGGGGATGAAGGACGCCTACATAGAGCAAGGGCCGCTTCAAGTTCCTCCATTGTGAAAGGAAGATCCATGCGTCAGTCACGCGAAACCGGGATGTCACTGGGGGCTGGACAGCCTCGACCGGTTTCTTGGCCAAAGATCCTAGCACAAAAATCTTCTGCAACATCAACATCCAGCCGCCTCTGGAAGAGCGCCAGTGCTTTTAACGGGAAACGTTGTTCAGGGAGGGAACGTAGACCACGTACGGTTCTCCAGATGTGGGAAAGTGGCTTCCGGGGATCTAGTGACTGGAAAAACATTCTCCAACGTCGTGATGCCAATCTATCCATGCGACGTTGAATTTTCTTTTGGAGTCGTCTGGCTGTCCTAAGGTCATCAATGGATTTGGTACGCCGGTATCGCCGCTCCGCGCGACGACGAAGTGCACGAAGCCACTCCAACTCTATGTCCAAATCCGTGTGCTTCGACGAAACCGTGACCGTGCGTGTGGCGTCTCGCATTGCACAATTTATTGTTTCCTCTAACCCAGAGGACAAGCCATCTCGACAAGCATGTTCCATGGCAGAGGTAAATCTAGTCCAGTCAATTAATCGAATGGTGTTCCGTGGGAAGGACCTGGACATTCCTTTGATGATAAGGTACGTGGGAAAGTGATCACTGCCATGTGTCTCGATATCCAAAAACCATTTAACACATCTTGTGAAAGAGCTGGAGACGAAGGTTTGGTCAAGACAGCTGCCATAATTCAAGCCTCGTATAAATGTTGGGCTGCCGTCATTCAGGAGTGAAAGTTCGTGGTTGCTGGCGAATTTGGCTAGTCTTTGTCCCCTCGAATTTGTCCTTGTGCTTCCCCATGCCATATGGTGCGCATTAAAATCTCCCACGATGACATATGGAGCAGAACACACCAACAAGATGTTCATTAATCTTTTCGAATCAAAATTACTTGAAGGCGATATATAGACGCCTACAAGTGTAAACATGACTTTGCCTTTTTTGATTGTTAGGCAAACATATTGATTGCCATCGTGAGGTGGAATTGACTGGCGAACTTAGGTAAGTTCTCGACGAATAAAAACGATGACTGCTGCATGCACCAGTTGTGGTGGACATAACAGCTCCGTATCCCGATAATCTGACTGCTTTTGACACGTTAGGCTCACATATGACAATGATTGGGATCAAATTAGTATTATAAAGGGTTTATTAGAGATCGGAGCAGCGCAGCGTCGACAGTCAAACGAGACGGCTTTCAAGCACGAGTGCCGTTGCGAGCAAAAGCGCTGGACCCACTAGCGTCTGGCAGACCAGAGCTGGACCCACTAGCGTCTCTCTTCGCTACAATTACCCCGGGAGTGATAAGGGAGCCGTCCGGCGACCTAACAACTCGTCAGGATGACAGGATCGTAGTATGGCTTGAGGCGGTTGACGTGGACAATGTCTCGTCCACGACGGCGCTGGTCCGAAGACGGTTGAACTGGCTCGATAACAAAATTCACGGGAGATGCGCGTTCGACAACGCGGTAAGGGCCTTCATATTTCGGGAGTAGTTTCGATGAGAGGCCAGGGGTGGTGAACGGGACAGAGAGCCACACAAGCGCGCCAGGAAGCAAGGCGACCTCGGAGGTGGAGTCGCCGCGAGTGTTCTTCTGGCGCTCTTGGTCGTTGAAAGTAAAGGCACATGCGAGGTCACGGCATTCTTCAGCATGCCGCGCGGTGGCAGCAATGGTGAGCCCTCAGATGCATCCGGCCGGTAAGGTAATATTGTGTCGATGGTATGCGACGGGTACCGACCGTATAGTAAGAAAAGGGCGAAAAGCCAGTGGTGCTCTGAGTAACGGTGTTGTACGCGTAGGTGACGAAGGGCAGAATGTTGTCCCAGTTCGTGTGGTCGGAGGCGACGTACATTGAAAGCATGTCGCCGAGCGTGCGGTTGAATCGTTCTGTGAGGCCATTGGTTTGTGGGTGGTACGCCGTAGTTGTGCGATGCATCACGTGGCACTCGTTAAGAATGGCTTCAACCACTTCCGACAGGAAGACATGTCCGCGATCACTAAGCAATTACTGGGGTGGACCATGCCGCAGGGTGAATCGGCGAAGCAGGAATGAGGCAACATCTCGCGCTGTAGCTGCTGGGAGAGCGGCGGTTTCGGCGTATCGTGTGAGGTGATCTACTGCCACAATAGCCCAGCGTTTACCAGCCGACGTCAAGGGAAGTGGTCCATACAAATCAATTCCAAGCGCCCGAACGGCCGGGTAGGGCAAGGTAGAGGCTGCAGACCAGCCGGCGAGAGCTGGGGTGAAGATTTCCGGCGCTGGCAGTCGGGGCAGCAGCGAACGAACTGTTGAACGTACTTGTACATTCCTCTCCAGTAGTAGCGCTGTCGAAGGCGCTGGTAGGTTTTGAAAACTCCTGAGTGTGCGCACTGTGGATCGGTGTGAACGGATGCGCAGATTACGGAGCGCAGACTGCTAGGAACTACTAACAACCACTGGCGACCGTCTGCGGCATAACTGCGTCGGTGAAGCAGGTTGTCGCGAACCGCGAAATGGCGAGCCTGACGACGCAACGTACGAGTGGTTCACTGTGGTGATGGGTCAGCAAGCAAGTCTATAATCGAGGCAATGCACGGGTCCTTGCGCTGCTCGGAAGCGATAGTCTCAAGGTCGATTGTAGAAACAGCTAGCTGGGATAGTGAGCAGCAGGTATTGTCGTCAGGCAAGGGAGAGCGTGATAGGGCGTCGGCATCAGAATGTTGGCGTCCGTTGCGGTACAGCACGCGGATGTCGTAGTCCTGCAGGCGAAGTGCCCAGCGGGCAAGACGACCGGAAGGATCCTTCAACGATGACAGCCAACATAGTGCATGGTGGTCGGTGACGACATCAAATGGGCGGCCATACAAATAAGGCCGGAACTTAGTAAGAGCCCAGATGATCGCCAGACATTCTTTTTTCGGGACAGTGTAATTGGTCTCGGCTTTCGTAAGGGTGCGACTGGCATAGGCCACGACATATTCAAGAAAGCCAGGCTTGCTCTGCGCAAGGACAGCGCTGAGGCCAACACCGCTGGCATCTGTGTGTACTTCTGTAGGGGCCGTCGGGCCGTAGTGGTGCAAAATTGGGGGAGTGGTCAGCAAACGACGGAGATTTGCGAACGCTTCCTCGCACTCAAAAGACCACGAATGAAGGGGCCCGTTGCATCCAAGGAGCTTCGTCAGAGGTGATATGATGGCGGCGAAATTTCGAATGAAGCGTCTGAAGTAAGAACACAAACCGACGAAACTTCTAAGTTCTTTGATGGACGTAGGCTTAGGGAATTCGGCGACGGCACGAAGCTTGGCTGGATCGGGGAGAACTCCATCCTTGGAAACAACGTATCCCAGTATCGTCCGCTACCGCGCTGCAAATCGGCACTTCTTTAAATTCAGTTGTAGGCCGGCGTTTCTCAAACACGTCAAAACACGCCGGAGGCGTTGAAGGTGCGTGGAGAAGTCCGGAGCAAAAACAACGACGTCATCAAGGTAGCACAAGCACGTGTGCCATTTCAAGCCGCGCAGAACGGTATCCATCATGCGCTCCAAAGTTGCTGGCGCATTACAAAGTCCAAACGGCATGACGTTAAATTCGTACAAGCCATCGGGCGTGACAAAGGATGTCTTCGGTCGATCGTCATCTGACATAGGTACTTGTCAATACCCTGAGCGCAGATCGAGAGATGAAAAAAATTCTGCTCCTTGTAGGCTGTCAATAGCGTCGTCGATTCGCGGAAGCGGGTAAACGTCCTTACGAGTGATCTTGTGTAGGCGCCGATAGTCCACACAGAACCGTACCGAACCATCTTTCTTCGTAACAAGGACGACGGGAGATGCCCATGGACTGTGGGAAGGTCGGATCACTTCACGGCGGAGCATATCGGCCACTTGTTCATTAATCACGCGACGTTCTGTAGCCGATGCACGATATGGTCGTTGCCGCAATGGCGATTGGGAGCCAGTATCGATGTGGTGCGTAACAGTTGACGTCCGGCCCAGGCAAGGTTGCCCGACGTCGAAAAAAGCACTAAATTCTTGTAGGAGGCCCAGAAGCTGTGATCGCGGGCCCGGTGTAAAGTCATCGGCAACAGAAGAATCGAACACATCTATAGGCAATGGGCCAGACGTAGAAATCGAGCCGAGCGTACTGTAACGGGCACAGTATGGGTCTTCGGGAACGTCAGTAATTTGTACGTCCGCGATAGCTTCGACACTGCTCAGACATTCTCCCTGGAGTAGCAACACAGGGTACGAGAACGGGTTACAAATAAATATAGCACTAGAGCCCTGCGTAACGTTCACCGTCGCAAAAGGTAGCGGGAGACCTTTTCGAGTGGAAAAGCGGCCAGACGGAGAAAGTAGTGCGACGGCGTCGGAGAGGCTGCTGCCGTACATAGAGACAACCACTGACGAGTTAGGAGGAACGGTGGTGTCGTGTCTGACGAGGAGTTTATTCGGAAGAGAAGCATCGTCGGCGAGCGTCAAATCTGAGAGCGGCGACAGTTCTAGTTCGACCCGTGCGCAATGAATGACGGCATTGTGGCTATCAAGAATGACGGCAAAGGCCATCAAGGAGAGCTGGCGTGCAATTTCCTCGCGCACGAAAGCCTTCATTTCTGCCATCAACGCTGACTGATCAGAAATGGCCGTCAAGCCAGCGAGGTGTTCGTCGCGCGATGTAGGGCGACGGGTCAATGACCGCTGCCTGCGTAGCTCCTCGTAACGTTGGCACAGTGTAGTTATCTCGGCCACAGTGCGAGGATTTTTGGCAAGGAGCATGTTGAAGGCATCGTCTTCTATGCCTTTCATAACATTCCTGATCTTATCAGACTCCGACATTGTCACGTTGACTTTCTTGCATAAGTCCAGGATGTCTTCGATATAACTTGTGAAGGATTCGCCTGCTTGCTGAGCTCGTTCCCGCAAACGCTGTTCGGCGCGCAGCTTACGAACAGCAGGGCGACCAAAAACCTCGACAAAAGATGTCTTGAAGTCTGACCACGTCGGAAAATCTGTTTCATGGGTGTTGTACCATAAGCTGGCCACACCCGCGAGGTAGATTAGCACGTTGCTGAGCTTAGCTACTTCGTGCCATTTATTGTGGGCGCTTACCCGCTCGTAGGTCGTAAGCAAATCCTCAACATCGGTGTCGTCCGCGCCTGTGAAGATAGCAGGGTCCCTGTGGCGCGGCACACCAGAGCACGGTGCCGGTGCAGGGGGAGGTACTTGCTGGGAGGCTTCTTCAGGCATGGTTGACGGTACGGTGCGGGATCGAAGTTCCTGGTTGCAGATTTTGAGGGCGCAGCACGCTCCACCAATTGTAAAGGGTTTATTAGAGATCGGAGCAGCGCAGCGTCGACAGTCAAACGAGACGGCTTTCAAGCACGAGCGCCCTTGCGAGCAAAAGCGCTGGACCCACTAGCGTCTCTCTTCGCTACAGTATATACATATTGAAGAAAGTCTGAAAGGCGTGGCTTTATACCTCTTGCGTTCCACTGAATGATTGACGCTTCCTTGACATCTGTTCGAAAGGATGGGTGATGGTTGGTCATGTCTCTATTCCAGAGGCTCATGCACTGTGCTTAAGGCGTCCAGTACTGTCAGTGCACTTCGAGCAGACGTGGTTCCGATGTTTGACAAGATCACTCGAATGGCATCTATGAGGGGATGCAGTATTGAGATAACTTGACGATCTGCTTTGGGCATATCATCAGCGGCAGGAGTAGGCTCCAGATCGGGCTTGACAGTCTGTGGTTCTTTGGAAAGTTGCTGGCTCCGAAGCGCAGGCCATTCTTCTTGAGAAAGGTTCATCTCAGCTGAATTCCTTGTGTTGTTCAGCCGCTTTGGGGCCTGACTGGAGACTGGGGGTGCTACAATAGAGAGGCCACTCTCCTTTCGTTTTTCTGCCTTTTTTGAGGAGATTCGGTGACGCCGACGCCGGATCGTTTCAGCAGCCTCTCTGTGGGACGAATTGTTCCGAACCAGTTGCTTGAGAACTGCGACGTCTTTCTTGATGCGAGGGCAGTCCTTAGACGAGGCAACTGGCAACCATTACAGTTGCTGCACTTTAGGAGAGTAGCCCGGCAAGTGTCCTCCGCGTGATGCTCAGCACGCCGGGGACACTGTAGCGAGTTTGGACAGACCCCCTTGACATGTCCAAGCCTAAAGCACTGATGGCATTGAAGAGGCTTTTGTACGAATGGCCGAACAGAGTGTCGGAAGTGTCCGACTTTGACGTGTGATGGTATGCAATCTCCTTTGAAAATAAGTTTGACGCAGCGAGAAGTTCCAAGGCGGCTCACATGCGTCATGACAACACCCTCACTTGCTCGTTTGACGAGGACAGGCAAGTCCGCGTTGGGAATGGCGACATCGATGTCATAGATTACACCTGCTGTAGATGCATGGTCCATCGAGATATAGGAACGCACTTTGATGCGTCCTAGCTCCGAGATTTGCTGCAGTTTTCCGAGCGCACTCCCGTTGTAAACATCGATTGCGAGGACATTTTTGTGTGTATTTATCCGAATGTCCTTAATTTCATTCGGCAGGACCACTTCCAAGAAAACAGATAGTTCTTGCCTGTTCAGCAATCAGAGGTTGCTTGAGGGTTCCTCGGGCATGAACATGATGGCGTGAGGCCAGCGTTCAGGACGACTTCAGAGTCGCCGTGCAAGCTTGCATTGACGCATTCGCGTTGACAGTCCTCCTTTCAACCCTCTTTCTGCGGACAGAGATGAAGCTATCATCCGATGAGTCATCACCCGACACAGAGTATAGCTCAGTGTCCTCGGTGTCGCTGAGCATGCTTCCTCTCTTCCTCGCGAAAGACGGCCGTGATGACCTCTGGCCAGGAGGGCCTCTGGAAGGCTCCGCGTCCATGGCCACAAGACGGAGAGCCGAGGCACCAGTAAGTTCCGGAGAAATCGCCAGACACCAGAGAACACAGATAGAAGCCTTCTTCTAAGAAGACCATGTTGATTTAGATTTCCACACTGAGTACAATTACCACAGCGAAGGCTAAGCACAACTGCCACTCTCAGAAAGAGTGTCACCATCGTCTCTTACATGCACACATTGTCCCATGATCTGAAGGAAGTTCTTCGCTGTTCCATACTGAGTACAATTACCACAGCGAGGGCTAAACACAACTGCCACTCCCAGAAAGAGTGTCACCGTCATATCTTACATGCACACATTGTCCCATGATCTCACGAAAGTTGTTCGGCGTACTGGCATCCATGCTGTGTTATCGGCCCCAGATAAGCTGTAACGCTTATGCAGCCAGGTTAACTAATTTCAAAAGAAAAAAAATGCGTCTGAACCAACCATATTACCCGCTCTGTTGTGTGTGCAGTAAGTGTTGTTTACAACATCCCTCTTTCCTACGGCCGCGAATACATTGGTCAAGCGGCCGTGATGAGCTCTGGCCAGGAGGGCCTCTGGAAGGCTCCGCGTCCATGGCCACAAGACGGAGAGCCGAGGCACCAGTAAATTCCGGAGAAATCGCCAGGTCCCAATGAACCATTAAAGGGGCTCAATATTGATGTTCTTAGCTCCGTTTCTGGTCATCTCGGCATCCATGGCCGAGACCATCGTTGGAAACCCTTATTTGATAGCACGCAAGTTATTAGTCGCCACAAAAGTAAACAAGCTAGATAACTTTTTGAAGCACTTGAAATTCACATGTCTGGAGAGAACTATGATCACTGTGCAATGAAGAAGTGCAATATTTAGTCACATGATTTGCATATCGTACTTTGGAAGCTGAGTCCCGAACACGTGCTACCCATCTGTACTTTCTGTTGTGCCTTAGCTTGGTATTTAAGCCTTGGTTATGTGCGCAATAAAAATGTTTGTAAGTCCGCGCTTTTTCCAGTAACTTCTCTCGCTTCCATTTGGATCGTCGCACTGCTAACTAAAGATTCGTGTTCAGTGGATTTCGGCTGATCTGGCACATCAGGAAAATATCTGCACTTGCTCTCCCCGGCTGTCAGTCTCGCGGCATTGGCTTTCTCTAGTGCTTCGACATTTTGCCTAAGTTGTTTCATTTCTTTGAGGACTGCAGTATGTTCAGTTAATAAACAGCGTACCCAACGTTTAGTTTTTGTATTCATTGAAGAGCTTGGGCAAACGCGTCAGCTTCAAGCTTTCACATTACCCCAAGGTTTGACTCAACGTCACCAGCGAGCAATAAATCAAACGTCAAATAGAGTACAACCTAAACAAGACAAGCAAAATGATAATCGCTTCAATACATCGTTAAGTTATGGAGGACACGGCACCGCAAGAAGGCAATAATTGCTACTTTTTATACTAGCTGCATGACTGACGTAACTGACCGGCAAAAACATGGGCCGTAAGCATGGCATTCTAGATGCGGTGTCCAGTCCCAAGGGGAAGGCACCAGGCTGGCGTTTATATGCCGCGCTGAGTGCTCCCACCGTCACTGTAGCACACCTTGGTTCTCAGATGAAGTAGTCTGTGGCGTCCAAATCTTGTATCGATGGCATCGAAGTTGGCTCGCTGAAGGGCAGTGGCTCGACTGCGAGCCGACAAGAGGCGAGCAGGCCGGAACTCAAAACCCAGGTGACTGCAGCCGTCGCTGTGGTAGACATTGGTTTCCATTTGAAATGGTCGGCTGCGTTCGGAGTTTGCAGGGATGACATCGACAATGGCTCGTTGGAAGGCGCTGTATCATCTGCGAGCCTGAAATATCCGAGCAGACCGGAACCGAAGGCCCAGGTGACTGCAGCCTACGAAAACATAGGCCGTAAGCGTTGCATTCTAGATGCGGTGTCGAGCCCCTCGACAGCTAACGACAGCTAACGACAGCTAAGTACACTGAAAAGAATGCATTAGTTTAACGTGTCAGGGTCCCTTCCGAAAAACATGACTTTGCGTCGCTTTGGCCTTGCAGCTTAGGTATGGGTTTTTCATGACATTTTCCTGGAAAGCTTTAAATTACAGTACACATGACTGACCTAAGGGCCAGGGCGGCATGCGTTATGATCGCACATCTACGCAACAATCCGACACGTTAATTTATCTTAGGCCGTAACCACCTCTGCGGTGCAAAACTTGTCAATGTGAGCAGAATATTCTGATAGTGGGAAAATCAGATAGTAAAAGTTTATGACATGTATGCAAACTGCACATAAGTACACATTAACATTACCGTCAGCTTGAGAGGAAATGTGCAGCAGTGGCTCGCTCGTATGCTGAATACTCCACAGAAGCCACTCAAGTCTGCAGAAATTTAGCTTAAAACAATAGGCCCCGCAATACAAGACTCTCCGGCTAATGCCATGTCGTCCAGCCGTTCTGCGGTGCACCACTGCAATATCGGTCAGTTTTGGCTTTATATTTTTAACGAAGACACTTTAAGGCCCTCTCAAATATGTACAAAACGTTCACTTCGTTTAAGCGAAGTTACTTTTGCAGCTTTGTATTGCGTAAACACGAAAGCATTCTTTGGACAACCCCAGCAGTATCCTGCTGGGCGGTTGTGCGCCACCTCTCAACAGTTGTTGATGTCACGCGGCGCTTGTGCAACTCACAGAGGAATAATACAGCGATATAACCTAAGAATCATGAACACAATGACTAAAATGTCGGGCGAGAAAAAATGAAACCATACAACATGCACTGCAACAGCTTTTCCTTATTTCTTATCGCCATCCGAACGTGCACCGAACGTCCTTGTTTGTCCCTTTCTTGTTTCTGTCTTTTATATTGCGCGGAGTTACTTGTTCAGTTGTGCACAGGAAAGCTCGCAAGTACAATGACCAAACCAAACGGAAAGCAGGATGCCCCGGTTTTCGCACCGATTCGTCCTTGTAAGAGACCACGACTGCTTATGGGCAGCTTACCAGACTCCGACGTAACTTTGTTTTATAGCAACGAAGTATCGCTGCACTTTGTGGCGATTTTCTATGTAATTATTTCGCCCCCTTTATGACCACTGACGCAGGAAACGTCCGCAGGTTATGTGCGTAATTTCATTGCGATGCTGCATAGTGCTTTCAATGAGATTGTCTGTGCTGGCCTTTTCCAACATGCGTAATATACACTTCTACGGCGAACAGGACAGCTCCTACTGCGAATAGGTATTTTTCTGCTCAGAAATATCGTGCTGCACAGGAGAAATAATCTATATAAAGCATGATGATTTTTTTTCCCTCTGCGCCTGCATGAAACACTGAGCTTTCTTCCCATGGGCGACCGCCGCCGATGGCAGCGTGTGCCGGTGATGTGGAAGTCAAGCGCATGTGTTCTAAATTTAATCGAGGACTACAAGTGAAAATGGGCTTTTTCTACATTTGCTATTGGTAAAAGTGTAGTATTAAAGTAGCCAGATGTATATGGCAGGGAGGCAAAGAAGATGCTCGTTCTCAAGGTGGCCTAAAATTATGCCAAATTAGGTTTTTTTTTGCTTGTTTTCGCTTTTTTTTTGCTTGAACAATGGTTTATGTGCGAACAGAACGAACCGGCGAGCAGCGCAATGCACGTAGGTGCCTAGCATATTATCTAACTGCTCCCTTTCAGTTATGCCTATGGAGTTCAGAGTATGAATTGCTCAAAAAAGGTTTGTTCTTCAAGAGGAGGCTTCTTTGTACTCACTGTGTTCGAGACTGAGTTTTGATATTAACGATGTTCATTATAATGCTTGTGCATTACCTTACTTTCACAAGCATGATTTTACTCGCTCCATGCGCACATGGAAACAGTGGACTGAGAGAGCTTCTTCAAGTAAGTAACTCTAATTTAGAGGTATGTGTTGCCAAAATCATTAATTTAAACAGTGACCAAGACCTAAACGTGAACATAGTTGCGACTATAAAAAATTACACTTTTCTAAAGGAATACTTATTCCCGCTGATGTCATCATAGCATATTCAGGTACTTGCTCAACAAGGTCGCTTAAGTCACACGTATGTGACAGTCGAGGGCTGGAAACAATCCTTGTAATATAAATAAAGAATGCAGGCAGTGTTTCCCTATAGCGTTAACATAATCACAGTGACCACTGTTTCCGAGCGATTATTGAAGAATGTAAATTAACACGGGTTGGCATTGCCCTCCTTTCAAGAAGTCGATTCTTGGTACGATTAACAGAAGAGGAATGCAGGAACAGCCAGCCTCAAATGTACGAATTAAGCAAAGTGGAAAGAAACGTAATACAGCGTAAACAATATAGTTTGTGTGTAGTAGCTGGTTTATCAAGGCACAAGATGAATTGTGCGAGCTTGGCCATAACAGGCATTTATTTGCCGGTGAAGAACCCTAAAGGTGCAACATTTCGCAGTAGCATGCTCAACGCCATGGCTTAGGTCGCGTTCCGGCTGTAGATGCGTTGTAGCAAAGTGGGTAATTTACTTGGTAATAACAAGGATCTGCTTAAATTGAAGCACTGACGAAAAAATTCATGAGTCATTCCACTCCGTGAAGGTGGACGACCAGTGAAGCTGTTTAGCGTACGACACAGAGGTGACAGAATTTTGAACGAAGGTACGAACACAATTATTGTACTGATCAGTGGACATCGTGACGATAGGTACGCTCACACATTCGCGTATCACCGCTGTTAATAAATTCGTCCCTGACAATGACAATGAATGGCCCTTAAGCAATGGCTCATACCCGCGTAAACGCGGCCTCCCCAATACGACGGTGGAAGAGAACTGAAACTCTACGCCGGAATAATGATCGGCAATTGAGCCAGCCGTGGAAGACGACGACGAACGTGTGAGCAGTGGAACGAGCGCGTTCGCGCGGTTGTGCCGAGGGGCTCCAACGAGCCAGCTGTGGAATAAGACGACGATGCTCGAGCCACTACTGATGATGACAGCAGTCGCGTATCGCCTCTGTTATTGACTGTCCGTCACGTGAGACAATAAACAGCTCATACCCCCGTAAACGCCACCTCCCGATTACGACAACACGAAATTGAAATTCTACCCTGGGATTATGAGTGGCAACGAAGCCAGCTGCGGAAGAAGACGACGACGAATGTGTGAGTAGAGCACTGGATGAGCTCGGGCTTACCCGAAAGCCCGGGCCCGGCCAGGCCCGTGGGCCGGGCAGAGCCGGGTAGAGTAGTTTGTTCACGGGCTCTGGCCGGGCTCGGGCACGGCATGTGCTTTTCGACCCGGGCCCGGGCCGGGTTCGGGCTGGTTTCGAGCCGGACTCGGGCCGGGCTCGGGCCTTAGATAAAGGGGTGGCGGGCCGGGCCGGGTGGGTAACGTAGATTATTTACGGGCCCGGGATGGGCCCGGGTCTCGCCATAAAACTTTTGGTCGGGCTCGGGCGGGCAGCCCAACGTAAAAACGGGCCAGGGCCGGGCCCGGGCTGAAAAAATCGGCCCGTGCAGTGCTCTATGTGTGAGCAGTGGCATGTGTGCTTTCACACGGTTGCGCTGACGGGTGCCAACGAGCCAGCTGTGGAAGAAGACGACGACACTCGAGCCATTGCGGAGTTGATAGTTTTCCCGCGCGGACGCCATAAGCTAGCCATAGACGCTGTAACAACGAAAAAAAATACGCCAGTTGATCTAAGCGGGTAATATATAGCGTTTGTGAAGCGAATATTATAAGATTTAAGGATCATTCGGGTCATGTTCGCGGGGTCTTTTGCAGTCGACGTCCTCCGCAATATTTTGGCATAATGGGCTACTGCAAAGGTCGGGAGGGGCCCGTATTATTTCTTCTCTATATTTGCTAGTGCAGCGAGAGCAACACGGTGGCTTTACCGCTGATAAGTTGTGCATAAAGACCACTGCTGTGCAGAAAGAAAACTGCTCTTGAACGCCCTGGAAATGAAACTAGTCTTGCCGAAAAGCACTTAATGAAACGTCTTAGTTCCATACATGTTTGCTGTTCCTCGCCAAAGTCATTTGTTCCTATTGCTTCACGAAAATTTTCATGTGCTTCAAGCAGAAGTGGATCAAATGGGTGTGGAACAGGCAATAGTGTAACGTACGTGTCTGTTATTATTTCTGTAAAGCTTTGGTTTCAAATCACTGCTGTGAAGCCTTCAGCATGCGATGCGGCTTGAAGAATATTTTATGGCAGGCAACACAAAGTATGGAGGTTGCTGGCGCATTTAAAAAGCATACTGTATATTTTTAAGACCAACCTTTTCCGGTAGCCGAAACCAAATATTGGGAATTGTAAATGTTTTATTGTATCGAACAGCACTGATCTTTTTGCTGACCCTGGCGACCGGCTGGCACAGGTGACGAACTCTTCGACACTGCCTTTCCTCCAGACTACCTCAGAGCCAAGGCCAAGCCTATCGCCTTCGACATCTACTTTAGTTGAAGCGTTTGCATCAAAGCAAGCGAGTAGCGGTGGGAACAGCAGAGGTCTTTTAAGCAGGTGGAATGCTTCTACGGCGTTATGGCGCACTTGACCTCGACATTTGATTTTCTAAAGTAAACAGAAAGTTTCTTATCACGCGAAATGGTTTTCACAAAAGCTCCAATGTGCAGTAGGAGCGCAGACCACGTATTGCGTCAACTGCATTTTTGCTTAAATCATGTAGAGCAGGACTTCCTCCTGACTAGCTGACGATGCGAATAGCGAAAATAAGGGCTTGTGAAAAAACGTGGCACTTTGATGGCTTGAACCTGAATACGTGTGTGTGATTTGGAACATCTCATTTTGTAAAAGCATGTGACAGGGCGAAGAAGACGACGTCGTCACCCTATGGCATGTTGAGGTTGTGGAGCAGAGTCCAAATTTCATTTTCTTAGATTTAAAAAGTGTATATGGTCTGATGGTGGCGGTGTTCTCTCGATTACTCTCGGAGAGTTTGCCCGAAGCACGTCTTGAGATTCATCAGCAAAAAGATACGCAGCATTGGACAGCCGGTCAATGTGTTGTCTCTCTGTGCAAGATGGCTAAAGTGCAGACCGCAGTTGAGTGTTTCTTCATCGCTACGACGCTTGGTGATTCCAGTGGCCTCTTACTTGGCTGGAATAGTTCAAAGTCCAGCATTTTATCTACGCATTAGCTTATACTAGTGGTTGCGTTAAATGTTTTCGTGCGATGCTATTGAATGGCCAACCGCGTACAGTCGTTAATAAGCGGTACTTAAGTTTGCGTTTATCAGATATTTCACGACAACAAAAACAAGCCTTTCTACCCGATGCTTTTGCACACTGATCGTGCCTGGAATACCTGGCCTAACCTCCACATTAGCTCCTGGCCCGTGGGTCAGCGAGGTATGACAAGAAAGATTCATTGCGTACGAATGCCTACCAGACATTCACACCTTTTATGAATGCCTTGTTCACATGCTTGTGTTCCTGACTGAAGTATGTTCCCATCGTCATTGCTTCTCTTCGATCCTTATAATTTAGACTGGCAAGTAGGTCATGTATCATTATACTGTTTCTTATTGCTGCGCGATTGTAGTATCGAATAGACAACAGCCAAGCCGTCGAGAAACTAGTCTTACGTAACTTTACAGGAGCATCAGTGCAGGCAGGCTAAGGAATGCGTTAACGTTTGCAGCTTCAATAGTTATCATTGTTTCGCTCTTTTTCACTGCATCTCGAGAAACCTGATTTGCTTGTCATAATTGCGTAATCTCTTCGCTGCAAAGGTTAAAGCAGCGTTTTTCATTCTACAAATTATAAGTAAGTACGCTCTCTTTCAGATGTTGAGTACTCCTCAACGAATTTGGATATACGCTCAAAGTTATACACAATACTACCGAGGCAGACCTGCGGGCTGTTTTGCTTACACAAAGGAGGCTCCAGGGTCAACACGTTACAATTTTACAGTTGATATCGTAACTGTTGTGAGAACGTGAGTTATTAAAAGAGCTCTGGCCCAAGAGGCCATGAGAGCGTTCGTCAGTGTCTACAGCGATATCCTCTCCAGGATTTGTATGCAACACGAAGATGCTAAAATTTAAAAAAAAGATATCGAACTTCTTTTCCGAACCCGATATTAACCATTGTGTTCATGCTTGGAAGCCAGTGCCTTACAAATTGGTTTGACAGGGTTCAGCAGGGCTTATTTCGCGCGAAGTGTGTGTTAGATCCCTGCAAAAAACGGCAAAACTCACAACCACTCTTGACTGTAATGCGAATAATATTCGAGCAATGTAGCTACAGATCGCATTGCTGAAGTAACGTTTCTTTTTAACGAGTAGTGGTAATTCCTATATTTTTGTTGCTTCGGCTATTTCTTTGCATAGCATAGCGACAACTGACGAAGAAAGGAAGGGAAGGGACAGGTAAGAGCGCAATTTCTCTCTTTCTTGTCACTTCTGTCTCGTCCTAAGTCGGTGGTCGCTCAGCTACCGAAAGATGCAACTTTAACAATATGTCAATTCTTCCACTTTTGCGAATTTGATATCGCCCATGTGCCGCACGCTCCGATATCATCTCCACTTTGATGAGACAGTGGCTTCAAGATTCAAGATTTTATTTATTTCTCCAAGGCCCAGGACAAAAAGCTGCATTGAAGCAGCTTGACGGGGTCCGGGGCCTTCGCACCACGCTTAAGGTTGACCTTCGCAAGGTCAACCTTAAGCGTGGTGGCATGACGATGACTGTGTGACGCTGGTGCAGTGATGACGGAACAATGCAGAAGGAATGATATTGGTGGAACGACAAATCGGTTTAAACGACGAGGGTATGACGACAATGAGATGTGGATTTTTGAATTATGACGATGGTATAACGATGACACCGTAACGACGGCGACATGAATACAATCAGATGACGGTGACTATTTGACTACGATGGCGTGACGACGATGACCTGACAACGCATGCACTATAGTCGCTCTCTGACCATCACAAGGGCCTCTTAATCATGATTTAATGACGATAGTATGACTTCAATACATTGACGAAGAAAGATTGACGTCAGCGGAACGATGAAGGGGGTATGACGATGGTGGCATAACTATAATGGTACGACGTTACTTTAGTGACAACGACGCCAAGACGACGACTGTGTGCCAACGGCATTAAGAGTATGATGCACCACGGCGCCATCACGACCCCGAATATATGACTAGTGTCCCCGTCTACTAAACATATCTGACGACGGCGTCAGAGCAGAAGACGTGACGCCGACTGGATGATGAGAGTCAAATCACGAAACTGAAACGACGACGATTGTGGTGCCGTCGTAATGAATGCATGACAACTGTATGACGATTGTCGGATGAAGAAGCTTGAATAACGACGATGCAACGACCACGACGGCATCATAACGAGCCCATGTCTAGTGGCCCTAACTATTACAGAACTTCTGTCAGGGTAGAAGACGTGGCGACAACGGCATGACGAGAGCAAGATCCTTCAGCTGGAATGATGGCGATAGAACGACCACGACGAATTCACGACCAAGAGCACATATGTATAATGGCCCAAGCAGATAAACAAACTGGGCTGCTGGGTTGACGCAATAGGCTAGATAGATAGATAGATAGATAGATAGAGATATTCTCAAAACGCCTGAAGTCAGCAAAAAATGCTAATTGCAGTAAAATCAAGGATGAAATTGTCCATAGATATTATTCAGTCAGCATTTTGAAGAAAGATTGTTAGTTAAATGTACGCCGAAGTATTTATTGGCTGGTACAGAATTTAGTGAAATACCAGTAAAGGTGCACTGACGAGATAGTTTCGGCTGTTCAGTTATCGCGCGTCCCAGACCTCTAAACCCTACAAACAATAGAAGTACCAAGGCACCGTAAAATATTTCATATAATATATTTTGGATAGATAGATTCACCTTCGTTTCCCTGAAGGATGCTTTTTTGTGACATCATACGTATTCATTACACAGTACGTGACCACTTGGAAGGACGACAATGCGACGTTTTAAAATTGTTCTGGCTCGCTGGGTCTCTTCGTATGCTGCTACTAGTTGTGAGTGCCGATGTGGCAACATGGTGGGCTAACGAGTGTGCGGCTGCGTTTCGGGTCTGGATTAGCCGCGGCATGCTATCATTCAAAGAAAGATGATTAGTAACGTGTACGCCGAAGTATTTGTAGGCTGGTGCAAAATTTAGTGACGGGTCGTTGCCATCTGACGCACAGCGGCACCTGCTTTGTCTGCATATTGTCTCAATTGCGCATTGAAATTTGATGAGAACGTCGGATTAGTGGGGATATTTAGGATTATAAATATAGGTATCCAAGAAAGTGTGACTGCCTCCAAATCTGCCGTTTAGACAACTGCCCCCAAAGCACTGATCAAAAGTTAAATAATGATTTTAATAATTATTATTCTGAAGTTTACATTATTAGCGGCAATGTATATCCACCTCGCCTAGGAACTCGTCTTCAACAACGCCAAGTTCTCTGCGCTCATTATTTTTTTTTTTTGTTAGAAATCTGTATAAGCTAAAATAAACATCCAGAATACGAATGTATAAATGTACACATAAGAGTAAATTGATGTTGAAAAACACAAGTTTATTCGGAAAGAAACTTCTGTTCTTTAACGTCGGTCCTACTCGCCGACTCAAACTGGGTAGACCGGCCGACGCAACACCGCTGCTCGACAAATGTCTAACCAGAATACGCGGCGCCTTTTCCGCGCCCTCGTTTATCCAGCCCAAACTCGCACTGAAACCGAAAAGCATTTGATGGAGACACAGCCAAAATGGCTGAAGTTCTCCGCGCCAAATACCTCTGCCCGCACCAGGATTCCCGCGGGTCGGCCTACTCGTATGCAGGCTCCGAGAACACGGAGCTGGATCGCCCGTTCCAACTTCACGACCTTAAATAGGCCCTGGCAAAAATGAAGAGAGGAACAGCTCCAGGCAGGGATAAGGTGACGGTAAAGCTATTAGCTAACCTCCCTGATCCCGCGTACATGCAGCTGCTTGACTATTTTAATACCATCTGGGAGTGAGGAGCGCCTCTGCCGGTGGATTCGAAAAGAGCACTCGTTAACTTTATTTCCAAACCAGGTAAAGCCATTATTATAGACAATCTCCGGCCCATCTCCCTGACATCTTGTGTGGGAAAGTTAACGGAGACCATGGTCCGCGACCGATTGTCTACCTACCTCGAAACGCAGAACACCTTCGCAGAAACCATGTACGACTTCTGCCCACACCGGTCCGCACAATATGCTCTGTTCCAACTCCACCGGGAGATCCTGGCGCCGGTCGAACCCTACATAAGGTAGTTCTTGCCTGGGACTTTAAGGGTGCGTTTGACAACGTGACCCACGAGATCATCCTTACACACCTGTCCCAAATAGACTGTGGATACAACACGTTTCGATACATCCGACAATTCCTTACGGATGGGCAATCTTACATGCGTCTGCAACACTGAGAACATGGCCCGTATCAGCTTGGTACGCGAGGGACGCCACAGGGAGCGGTTATCTCGCCACTCCTCTTCAACTTGGCCATGGTCAGGCGCCCTACCCTACTGAGTGCGCTCTCCGGCGTGCAGCGCGCTCTGTACGCTGACGACATCACTCTTTGGTCAGCACATGGTTCAGTAGGAGACATTGAGAGCAACATGCAGCAAGCGGCGTTTATTGTGGACGAATAGGTACGCCGCTGCGGTCTTGAACGCTCCCCGAGCAAATGGGAATTCGTGCAGCTTCGGACCAATCCGAAATGCACAACCAAAATCACCCTCTCCCTGCTTAGCGGTTCAATCCCCGAACACGAGGAGATAAGAGTATTGTGACTCTTTATTCACCGGAACCGCAATTTTGATACACGTGTCCAAAAGCTCCGCAAGGTGGGAGACCAGGTGCGCCACATGGTCCGCCCGGGTTTATAACAAACGGGGGGTTTACGATGCAAAGACGCCCTGCGGCTGTTGAATGGGTTCGTGACCAGCGGAATCTGTATTCGGCACAGTACCTCCACCTGCGCAAATGCGATGAGAACGCACTCGAAGTGATTCTCAGCAAACTCTACAAGAGAGCCCTCGATCTCCCCATCGCTGCGTCCAGTCAACGTCTTCTCAAGTAAGGAATAACGAACACTTTTGGGGAGCTCCGTGAGGCGCATCTCAACAATCATTACTTGCGGTCAGGCAAGACAGCAGCGGGTACCCGCCTTCTGACCCGCTTACACATCGCTTACACACCTCAACGGGAGGAGCGGGTCTCCTTGCCTGAAGCCTGGCGCTTCGCACTATAGGTACGACCCCTCCCCAGCAACATGACCAAGGATGCCTATGATGGCCGCCGCCTCGCGCGCTCAGCGTCCATTTCCGAGCGGTACGGCACCCGGCCGGGGGTATTCTACACCTATGCAGCTGGCCCGCACCACGGGGGCTGGTATACGGCAGCTGTCATACACCGAAAGGAAGAAGTACAGGGCCTCAATTTGCGTGCCCCTAACATAACACACGCGGAGGAAGTCACCATCGCGCTAGCCGCCGCGGATCCAGCTTCCCGAGTCATCATCACGGACTCTAGGGGAGCCTGTCGGAACCTGGAGCAGGGACGCATTCCGTATCGTGCCTTTAAAATTCCTCACCGATGTTAGTACCAGGGTTATCCGACCCGGCGCACCGTCATCTGGGTCCCAGCACATGCGGGGATCGGGGGAAATGAGGTAGCAGACACTACCGCCCGCGCTCTTAACTACCGGACATCGCCTCATCCGCCGCATATACAGTAACAGGATTTCAATCCGGCTATTAATTTCCGGGAAATTTCTATTTTCTACCAAACTACTCATGGCCGCTATCCTCCCACTTGTAATGGCCTCACGAAGGCAGAGGAGCGCTGGCTCATGCGCCTCTATACCAACACAGTACTGTGCCCGGCAGTACTCAAGCATTTTAATTCAGCTTTTTCAGGCCAGTGGCCGCACTGTGGGAACGTGTCCGCGGACACCTACCACATGGTGTGGGCACGCCCCAACAACCCGGCAGCCGTATACCACAGTGTGTTTCCTTCTTTCCAAAGATCAACACTTGTTCCATTCAATACTGAGGCTATAAAAAAGCTGGCAGGTCCCAAGCCCTGTGGGAATCGATGTTATGCGAAGCAGTGTGCGGGGGGCCTACCAAAGTGACGAAACGACCATGAGAACACCAAGACGCAGGCGGCAGTTTCATGGACTACACGACACGCATGTCATGACATTCGTGTCATGATCTATTATTTGTGTTCATCATACACTCTTGTCAGAATATGCCAATTTCGGAACGCACCAAGTTAACGAAAGGACCGCGAGAGCACCAAGAGGTAGGCGGCTGTTTCATAACCTACATGGCACAGATATTATGATATCCTTGTCATGACCTAACATTTATGTTCGTCATACACTCTTGTCATACTATGGCAATTTTGGTACATACCAAGGTAACTAAAGGACAATGAGAGCACCAAGACGTAGGCGGCTCGATAGATAGATGGACGTATACATAGAAAGATAAAAATGTATACTTATGTATATCCAGATTTCCTCCTCAGAAAATTTGGGATATATACACAAGGCACCAACGCGTTTCGATGCTGTAAAAAGTGCGCAAGACATATAATTGTATTGCAAATAATTCGTATGAATTACATAATTTACGTGATTATGCTATTTCGTATGAAGTACGTAAGAACGTATCCCGTGGAACACAATTAGCTATTATCGTCCATGAATTGCATGGGAACCTTGATGATTCTAAGCTTCAAACTAACGCAATCTTTCTGGATTTCGTGAAAGCCTTCGACAAAGCTCCTCACAATTTCTTATTTATTTATTTATTTAGTTAGTTATTTATTTAAAAATACCCGAAGGACATTGAGGCAGGGAGCTTCAGTTATTATAGAGAAAACACAAGCAAACTACCAAGGAACAGGGTTAAAAATCTAGTGAAATCAAAACACAACGCGACAGAGCAAATTTCTAAATACAAAACAGGGTTCCAACACAAGTGAACAAAAAAGAAAGAAGAACGCAACACACATCAAAATAAACAAAACAAGAACTTAAACGACGAGACCATGGGCACTACACTATAACGTAAAATGATTCCAAGCTGTTTTGATTCAAAACTCCTTACGTCAAATTTACGTAGCCACCGACGCAAGCATCGGCTGGTGACCCGCAGCGGTGTCTGGACAACCCAACCAAACACTCTTCTCGTTTATAGGAGGTCACCTTTGTTCGCTTTCAAAACCAATAACATTGCCTACACTCAGCGGTTTTTCTTATATAATTGGCTGACAAGAGGTGAGGAGCACGCTCTAGTGGATAAGCTTTCAATAGGGCCCAGCCTGCACAGTGAAAATAGATAACCCATGAAGAGGGTGGTGCCGGCTTCTCCAATTGGTACGCTTCGCCTTACTTAGCTTGCAGTGGCTGGTCGAAAATCACGGCGGCGTGCAACGGAAGGATAAGAATGCCGCTAAAACGGATCTTCAGCAAGGAAGAGTTGGCAGAGCGATGTCGCATGCATGCCGAAAGGGCTCGAAAACGTTTTACTGCCGCGCAAAAAGGTTTATCATGCGCAAATAAATACATGCTCACCGGCAGGTGCGAGTAGCGAGGGCCTGAGTGATCATCGGGCAGCCATCTTCTTTCAGAACGGGACAGTCTGTGGCTACTCCGAAAAATTTTTCAGTTTTTTTCGGCATCTTACTGCACTTGTCTCGCGCACACGTCACTTTGACGTGGTGAGTTTTTGTGGTTTTATGAGGTCACGTGACACAGGCGAAGTGGGCGCAGCGAGAAAAAATTGGACCAATAGCAGAGGGCCAATGGTGAAAAGGCGTTGAATCAGGAACGATTATTTTTCTCTTGTGGGCTTTAATCATGCATAATCATTGTGTACACGTTATATCAGATGGGGAGCTATCGCGGTTTTCATGACGTCGCGTGACAGACAGGCAAAGTTGGGAGTGGCCGGAAAATGTTTTGACCAATCATGGAGGCTCATTGCCGAAATTGGAATGAAAACAGTTTGGAATCATTTTACGTTATAGCGCCCCATGTTACAGCTCTCTTTAAAATGATCACAGGCCAGCGCGGCACACGTGGCACAGTCACAGCGTAAGCTGGTGGAGCTGCTCAAGAGTAGCTCCAATTTCGGAACCATGCACACCAGGGTCTTCGCGAGAAAGTCTATTCGCCTCGTTTTGACGAGACCGATCTGAACTGTCAGCCCAGCGTCGATGGCGAGCTGCGCACGATGTGTTTTCAGGCACGTTAACTAGATGGCGCCACCATACTAGCGGAGACTGGGGATCGCGTTTTTTTTTTTTTTTTTTGCGCGCCTCCTTTGTATGGCATCTCGTCGTCTGCGCTCCTTAACTAGATGACGCCACCATACTGGCGGAGGCTTGGATCATCTGCGTTTATAGGGTTTGTTTTTCCCGCTATCACAAGCGCTTGCGTGGCTCAGTGGTAAAGTATCCGGCTCGTGCGTATAGCTCCTGGGTTCGATCCTGGCGGAGACCGGGTACTTTTTTTCGTATTACCAGCGATAAAGGTTACGCGGAGGGGGTGGCGGCATCATCGCGACCCGAAACGGCTATTGGAATAAGCCCATAACAGCTTACGCTGTAAAAAATATACCTCAAGCTTGTGGCGAAATGTATTTGGGTTATTATCAGAGCCGATATCATCGAGAAGATCATTCCTCATGGGGATGGCTTGTGGAAGTGCGGATGTGTTAAAAGCGTTCGTGGTGCCAAAGATGCGCGTGAAGCTGCGGTGATTATGTAGTCTGCGTGACGGGAAAATGGGGCGTTCAAGGTGTAACGTGGCTATTTTTTACTGGAGACGTACTTGGGAAACAGACACAGGAGAGACATTTGACGCCGAATGGCCAATGTGAAAGGAATGATCGAGTTTAAGCTGAGTCGCACTAGAATGATTGTCATAGTTCCTTGAAATGTAACGGGCGGCTATGTTCTGAACTGCTTCCAGCAAGTTAATTTGATAATGAGCAGAAGACCAAACGGATGAGGCATATTCAAGTTGTAGGCAGTCGAGAGTTAAGACAATTTGCGAACATTAGAGGGACATTGACGCAGGTTGTGGCTTAAATACCCCAATGTTTTTGAGGCTACTAAAGCTTTCTGCGTGAAGCTTACATCCTAAAATTTTGCAGTGATAAATGAATTTCTGGCCAACCGTACCTAATTATTCACGTTAATAATCAAATCCTCCAGTTCTCTTCCATTAACATTAGGCGTCTCGCAGGGGACAGTCCTTGGTCCCCCCTATTTTTAATAGGAACGACCTGCCAACGGATGTCTCCTGTAACGTCCGCATCTTTGCCGATGACGGGTTAACTATGGCACACTTAATAACCCCTCTGATAATCTAGCTCTACAGAGTTACTCAAACTGCGTCCAGGACTAGTGTAACCAATGGTTCATGGAACTAAACCCAGATAAATTCAAACTCGTGTCATTTAACGGAAACGTAATACTCACCTGTTCCCTTAAACATACTCGCACGTCACGATAGAATTAAGAGAGTCTTATAAATACCTCGGTGTAACGTTGTCCAGTGATCTAACCAGGAAGGCCTATTTCACTGAAGTCATACCGTAGGCTAAGAGAAGCCTTGGATGAATCTAAAATTGCTTGTGTACAAGTAACTCATATGCGCTACGCTGGAATATGCCTCGGTCTTCTGGAATCCTAACCACAAATATCTAACAACCTGCCTAGAATGAGTACAAGATCGTGGCTCAAGATTCATTCATTCATGCTATTCATATAATGCCAGCGCATATTCATTAAAAGAAGAGTTCTACCTAACAACCGTGTCTTGTCGGCGTCGTCTCGCTAGCATGCACCTATCCATAGTTTTTTTTTTTGCAGCTCACTTAATCATCCACCCTACATCAGTCCTCCGGTACGCCTTTCACTCCCCAATGGTCATCCCCTTCAAGTCGCCCGGCGCCGTGCGCACACTACCGTTTCTGCCTCATCATTATTTCCACGCTCAGTTTCGGAATAGGATGGCCTTCCACATGATATTGCCGGGATCACCTGCCCATCCACATTTCACAGCGTAACTCATAAAGGGCCGTTCCTGCGGCGAAGGTCGACGGCGGCGTAAGCGATCGAACGAGAACAGCGAAAGCTGAAAGAAAGATATGAGCCGCGAACGGTAGAGACCAATGAGAGCAGCCCCTTCAATGACGTGGGCGCAAGAAATTTGTGGACCGCCCGACAGCTCGACTCATACTTGATCTAGTCCAAGCCGGACCGCTAGTTTCGTACTATCGTCTGCTCGCGTCCGCTCTTGCGCGCACTTGTTTGGTTTGCTTGGTTCGGTCTCGTTTGCGCTTGTTTCGATTGTCATGGTTGGCGATTGTTTTGTAATCTGACTGTATGCGCGACGCGAATTGTGTAGTACTTTCTGGATGCCAAGCAGCCCCAGCGATTACACTGGAACCTTCCACTAGTCATGTATAAAAGGCGCCGCGCTCGACCCCTAGATCCGATATACGACGATTGCCGACTCTGCGAGATGTCTCTCAAGTTCTTTCCCTCAATGCATGACGAAATGAAAACACATATAGAGCTGAGCTCAAATTTCGCATTAGTATGAGTATCGTAATCGACGGTGAAATTTTTGTTACTATATAACTGTGATGCAGCGTGACTTTTCTCTTTAACTTTGAAGACGGTTCCTCAAATGGGGGACAAAGCCCAATTGAGGACAAAGCCGTTTGTTGAAAAACACACAAACTTTTAGTAAAACTGAAACGAAAATTAACCCACAAAACAAACACTCAAAAAGACTATCACGGCACAAAACGCACTTATGGCTAGGATGATATTAATAGCAGTCAAGTTCGCACAGGAAGCAGGCGTGTGTGCGTTCTATAGCCTCGACGCGGAGCAGCGGAGACGAGACGACGAGAGAAGCGGTGTTGGTCTCACCAAAGGTCGCTGTATCGGACCGTCGTACAGGCTGCCAGAGCGTGGCAGCTCTGGCTCGGAGGGAGAAGATAGGCGGCTCGGCAGCACGGGCAGACGGCGGTGGCGTTCTGGCCGGGAATTCGGGCCCGTAGCCCGACAGCTCTCGTTCTGCCCGCGGGCGCAGACGCTCACCGGCCTCGGGCAGCAGTTCCCGAACGGATGGAATGGCGACGCCCAGGAATGGGTTGGCAGGAGGCCCCGGTCGGGTGAAGTCCTGGTGGCTCGGGTCCGGAACCCGACGGTCGTCTTCAACCCCCGATCCGGTGGCCGACCTTCTCCTGGTGCAGCTTCTGGAACTCTTTCCTCCTACTGCCAGTGCGGCTCGCTTTTCTGCCGCTCTGGCCGATTTGTCATTCGTTCATTGGCTGCTTGAAGCTCCGTGGTCTTTTGCGATTGGATTCCTTTTTCTTTCCTTTGTTTCTTGCACCACGTGTTCACGTGCCCTTCGACGTTGTCGTCTTTAGCCAACAGCATGGAATTCGCCTCGGTGCGCGCTCTCCTTGTCGTCTGCTTCTGTTTGTCTACAACCACCGCACCGCGTCGCGCACCACACATCACCGTCTTAATCCACGGCACTGTGTTGCGCACTTCACACTACACAAAAGCCCCTTCTTGGGAAAAGTTTTCCCAGAAGAAAAACTGCCGGTCAGTGCGCGACACCTTTCACACATATGCTCCAAACACCACACACATCGTGCGTGCGCGCTATCGCACTGTCAAGTGGAAGGCAAAGTTCACTTATCATATCACGCATAACACTCACATAAAACCACTTCAAATAATTCAGAGTTGCAGACGAAGTCCTCTATTCACAACAAATATGTATCTGTCCAAGGTCAAAGGCCTGAGAGGGCGACCGGCTATTCATCAGCTTTTTAAGTTACCCCGTTCCAGATAAGACGAACGGCGCATCTTTTCTGCGTTTCAGATTATAGCGCAGGGGCCGTTTTGCTGTGACATTGGAAATTCATACAGGTAGGGCCCTGATTGATCTGACCAAGGCGCGAAACAGTTTCGAGAATCGCAAGCTGGGGCTCATTGGCACCAAACGAAAAGTGCTCTGTATAAGTGCGCTCGTGCACATCTCTTGTAAGGAACATTTTATGCACGCTGACATGTCGTTTGGACCCATCGCACAACCATGAACACGGCACCTCAGCGAAAATGCGTTCTGCTTCTGCTGACATCAGAAAGGATGTATTTGCTTCGCCATTACACAAACAGGAATGCACAGGCACTATGTTAACATCTAGGAGATCACTCTGTGAGATGACCGCATTGTGTTCCTCAGTGGAACGACACTTTGCTGTCTTAATATTTTTGATCATGCATTCCCTTACACCTTGCATGCAGACGTCATCACTAAGTGCTGACGCATTGCATTAAAGACGCATTGCATTGAGCCCATTGCATTAAAGACGTAAATGCATTTTTTCCATGCATAAAAGAATACTGCAAAGGTTTTATACGGTATGTGGAACCGTGTTTACATTAAATTTAGCGAGTTCTAATGTTTCAATTTCGAGAAATTCAGCTATTGTTTTATTGCTGCGTCAGTTACGGTATCTAAATTGGTGCGAGAAGAATTGTGTTGGTAAGTGCATGTGGTTCACTGTTTCGTTGTTATAAAATAAAGCAATATGTCTTGGACTAGATTCGTGAATATATTTAAAATACAAGAAAAGCTCTCGTAGCTTGAGTCAGCAGACACACCAACATAAATTAGCTAGCGCCAGCAAGGCCGCAACGTTGGTCCACCACATCATAGCATTCTTCACAGCACACGCCTCATCTTCAGGTGCTTCCTTTTCTCCCTGTTACTTTCGCGCGCCATGTTCCTGCCCTTTACAAGAAAGTAAAGCCGTGTAATCGTATAGAACTTCACAACATCGTTTGTGAACTCTTTCTTGTGCTGTTCACCGCCGATCAAATTTGGAGGATTCATCTGCAGAAAGGATGCAAAATCGGCGATACTATTCCTTCGTAGCGCATTTAAACTGAAGCAGAGCGTGAAGGCGTCTTTTAGCGATGCTACCAGTTTGTTTAGGGCTTCAGAAGGGAGTATCAGCCCTGACCTACTCATGTGCAGCGTAAGTGACGACTCGGGAGGTGGAGCTGATTCTGTGGAATTCAGTAATGTCCCTGAGCAATCAGGGCACTTGGTTCTTTGCAGGAATTTTCGTGCTACATAGCCTGCTATATAGAATATCAGTCTGGAGTCGCTTTTCCCTGTAGCAGCGCAGCGGTGCTCGATGTCGCAGGCGCTGAGCACCTCATGTGCGGCTTGCAAACTTCCAATGTCGAGGAGCTCATCGACGTACGCCTTTCGGTGTACGGCTTGCTCATTAACGTCGCCGATACTGAGCAAGCTACTAAGCAGCCCGGGGCGAACATTTCCTCTGTCAGACAGCGGAATATTTCCGCTGTCTTTGTCACAAATTTAGAGCCTGAAGCCCGACTTGCACTTCAGAGCGAAACAGTAAGTCTCCTTGGTGGTCTTCTTTGGTGGAGCAATGCCGCCGCTAATCTCGTCGGTCATTTTTCCGACCTGAAAATTCCAAATCGCTGAGCAATTGGCAAACAGTACGAGAGACGCGGAGCTCTTCACCTTTGAAAGTGACACGAACAGACGACATACAACTATTCCAATACGTGCTTTATTTTTTTGCGCGCCGTCTCTCACCAGAAGCAGACGACGCGCGCTGCGGAACCGTTCTACTGACCGCAGCGCCAATTTTGCGTCATGATGCGGAGAAGCGGTGAACTACGCTCCAGACGCGGCGGTCGGCACACCTACCCATCTAGCCACCGTAGTTACGACGTGCCTTGGATCACATGAGTGCGTTTGAACGTTGGTCTGTTGTCGTCGATGTCGTCGCTTGCGTCGTAATGGAGGATATTCGGCACATCCGGCGTCAGCGGCCTCACCTCCGGAGGTCGCTGAACTCAGTTTTCCCGGATTGCAGGGCTGGGCGAACGGCGTCTAGGGGCGTCTCAACGGAAGGCAGGACTTGGCGACCGGTATCGTGATGGAGCCGGCGACGACGAGCGAGGCTCGTGCCTTGGCTGTTCGAAGGAATTGGGACGACTCGCCAGGAAGCTCTCGATTTCCACCGGACGCTCAACAGGTCGTGGACGCGGCGCATTCGGAGAGAACCCATGGAGACCCCCGCGTCGGTAGGGACATGTCCTGTAGATATGGCCGGCTTCGCCGCAATGAAAACAGACCGGATTGTGGTCAGGAGCGCGCCAGACATCACTCTTTCTTGGCCCGGACTCGTTGATAAACGGCGTATTACGACGGCTGAACCCGACTTCTGTCTGTTCCGTGGTGCGCACGACGTTTGAGCGACGGACGCCGTACGGCTTCCGCATAAGTCATTCTAACTTGCTCCTGCGGCTCTGGTGCCCCGAAGCATTCAGGAACTTGGATGGCTTGCCTGATCTCGTCTCGCACCATCTCCGCCACAGAAAGTCGCGCGACCGGGGGCTCGACCGCCTGCATTTTTTGGAGTTCTCTTATGACCGCCCTTATTAATTCTCTCAGGTCGCTGATGTCGCTTCCCAGTGTCACGTTAGGGACGCCACTCAAAATTGCAGTCACATTTCGATTGTACTGCCTGGCGTGCTGTTGTAGAGCCCTTTCCATTGCAGTGGCTTCAGCGAGAAAGGCCGCAAGCGTAGTCGGTGGGTTGCGGATAAGGCCGGCAAAGATTTCCTGCTTTACGCCTCGCATTAGGTGCCGAACTTTTGTGTCTTCGGACATTGAAGCGTCTGCACGTCTGAAGAGCCGAGCCATATCTTCAATATACGTCGTGACGCTCTCATTAAGGGCTCGAATTCTTGCCTGCATCGCCAACTCCGTTCTCTCCTTTCTGTCGGCGCTGGTGTGGGCGGCAACTAACTGCCGACGAAATTCGTCCCACGTTGTCAGTGTCGTCTCGTGGTTTTCCAACCACGTCTTTGCGGAATCCTCGAGATTGAAGTACACATTACGCAGCTTGCGCTCTTGGGACCAATCGTTGAATTCAGCTACCCTTTCAAAGTGGTCAAGCCAGTCTTCGACGTCTTCAAGAGCACCTCCGTGGAACACATTGGGTGTTTGCGGCTGATACAAAAGGACCTGTGTCGGCGTGGGAAGCGAAGCAGTAGACGGTTTTTGCATCGTGCTGGTAGGATCAGGTAGCAGACCGTGCTGTGGCTGGAGCCCCTGAAGACGACGGCTGGTACGGACGTGTACCGGGGTGAGCTCTGTCGGACTACGCACTGGCGACGAGTCAAGAGTACCCTGCGTCTCCGGCGATCGTATCATTTACCCAGCACCTCCACCAGAAAATGTCACGAAGATAGCAATCGAGACTTTGGCAAAACGGTGTTCTTTCAATATAGGCTGACACTCGGAGAGTGCGCGTTTCAGTCCACACTTCGTCTTTCTCGTTGCAGCGGCCGGTGGCCGCAGGTGCCAGCCTATCTCGCGTCAATATGCTGTGTGCCTGGCCATAGAAGAATCGAGGGTAATGTGCTAGCTGACCGAATGGCCACGTCAATAACATCACACGCTATTAATCCTACAGCTGCTGTCCCTGCAACAGATTTGAAACCTTTCTTGCGTAAGAAACTGCGAAGCCATTGGCAACGCATGTGGGATGCGGAAACAAATAATAAGTTTCACTTGATTAAGCTACAGTCAGGTTTCTGGCCCTCCGCAACGAGAACACGGCGAACTGATGTCCTATTTTGTCGTCTCAGAATAGGACGTACATTTGGCACCCATAGTTTTTTGTTGACCGGGGATGAACCACCGACCTGTGGTAGATGTGGTGAGAGGCTAACGGTCCTCCACGTTCTCCTGGAGTGTCGGGATGCCGAAGCAGATAGAAAAAAAAAACATTTTCCTTTAGCTTACCGCTATCATGTCCCTCTGCATCCCAGTATGTTTCTTGGTGAGGAACCGCTGTTTAGCACCAAAGCAGTTCTCACTTTCTTAAACGACGTGGTATTGCATGTTATAAGCCCAATAAATTCATAGCGCATCCTCTCTCCAGAGGATGCTGCTGTGATAGTAGTTTTGTATAAGCACATGCCTCCAGGCCCTTGTGGTTCAAGGGCTCTGTTTAGGCAGTAGTGCTTCTTTCCAACTACTACATCTTAAATATTTTAAATATCGTGTCATTCTTTCTCAATGCATTCTTCATTTCATAGTACACCTCATTAGTCATTGCCATGATTTTAGTGCATATATATCTTACGAATTTTATAGCAATTATTTTAAGGCCCCTTTACAGCCACGCTTCATCTGCTCAGAATTCATCGCTCCACTGCACACTCACAAACACTGGCATGGCGCTCTTTGGCCATAACTGGCCCTTGCGCAATAAAACACCACACATCATCATCATACTTCTATCAGTTTGTGCTAGAGCGATCGCTACTTGCTCCACGATCTCTGGTTTGTCGGTGTTGACCGTGGCTGAGTTTATGGTTTTGCCTTTGTTGTCTACTAGCGCAAGAGTGAAAGGTTTTCTGTCCACATGTCGGGCGGAGTCTACGAAGCAAACTCTTTGGTTTTCTTTGCGAATGGTCCGGAGTAGGCAGGCTCCTCTGGCTAGTCTTCTCTCTACATTGTGTTCAGTGTTCATGTTGCGGGGCAATGGTCTGACTTCATATTGTTTGCGAATGTCCAGTGGTATTTCGCCATATAGGGAGTTGATCATTGCTGCGAAAAAGTCTGGTTTTTGGAGTAAGACTCGACCCGATCTGGTGTTTGGTAGTCTTGCGATTTGAGTTCTTTCTTGTGCTCTGCAATCTCCTCTAGGGTGTTATGTACGCCAAGTTACATTAGGCGTTCCGTGCTTGTGCAGTTAGGGATACCTAGCGCTTGTTTGGCTATCTTCCTGAGCTGGACATTTAGCTTTTCTTTCTCCGAGGCTTTCCATTTGTGAATTGCCGCTAGGTATGTGAAGTGGCATAAAGCGAAGTCGTGCGTTAATCTCAGCAGGTTGTCTTCTTTGAGACCCTGTTGTCTGTTGGCCACTCATTTGATCAGCCTCATAGCGTTGTCTGTCTTGTTGATTAGCCTGTTCATCGCCTTAGTGTTGGCTCCGTTTGCTTCGATTTATTTATTTATTTATTGATACCTCAAATGCCCCTGGTATGGGGTATTACATGAGGGGTGGGCTACATTTGTACGAGTTCTTCGATGAATGACTTGAAGTGGCACGGGTCGGAGTGGTGCGCAGCGTCGGTGGGCAGATGATTCCAGTCATTCGCTGTTCGAATGAAGAATGAGTTGAGGTGCGCAGTAGTGCGCGCAGGTGGTAGGTATACAGCTTTAGAGTGACTGTTGCGGAGCGAAAGGCGATGAGCAGGTACGATAATCGAGTGAGCAAGAAACGAGTGATAAAACTTGTGGTAGAGGGACAGGCGCGCTATTTTTCTGCGTGACACAAGACTGGGAAGATTAGCCGTATGTTTTAGATAAGTGACGCTAGAATAGTATGAATAATCTGAGAAGACAAATCTAATAGCACAGTTTTGAATAGACTCAAGAGATTTCTGTAGGTTAATCTGGTACGGGTCCCAAACTGCGCATGCGTATTCCAGCTTGGGACGAATGAACGTTTGGTACGTTAGCAATTTTACGTGAGGAGGGGTAAACTTAATTTTACGCCGGACATAGCCAAGGACACGGTTAGCTTCATTTGTTATGCTTCCTATATGATGTGACCAGCTGAGGTCATTAGTCACTGTGATACCAAGGTACTTGTACGATGAAGCTAAAGATAATTCGGAGCCAAAAATGATGTACCTATGTGCTTGGTAGGAAGCTCGGCGGTGGAATGAGATCTGCGATGTCTTCTTGATATTTAAACACATTAGCCAAGTTCTACACCAGTTTTCAACAGTTAGTAAATCGTTTTGAAGGGAAATGTTATCGTGGAAGCTATGGATAGGACGGTAAAGGACACAATCGTCTGCGAAAAGTCGAATACAGGAAGAGATGTTTGTCGGTAGGTCATTGATGTAGATTAAAAAAAGTAATGGTCCGAGGACGGTGCCCTGAGGAACTCCGGATATAACAGGCGCTAATGAGGAAGTATGCCCATTAATACAGACGAACTGTTGCCTGTTGTGTAGGAAGTCACACAGCCAGTCGAAGACAACGGGGTTAAGATTTAGGTGTGAGAGCTTAAGGAATAGTCGTTTGTGTGGTACCTTGTCAAAGGCTTTCTCGAAGTCGAGGAACAGGGCGTCTATGGGAATATTGCGATCAATGCTTGAGCTGATGTCATGAGTAAATAATGCAAGCTGGGTCTCACAAGATAAACCTTTTTGAAAACCATGTTGCTGTGGGTGAAAGAAGTCAACAGAGATTAGAAACTTGGTTACATGCGAATAAATGACGTGCTCCATTAATTTTGAAGCCACACACGTTAATGAAATCGGTCGATAGCTATTATGTGATGACGAAGTACCTTTCTTTGGGACTGGGATGATCTTGCCCACCTTCCAGTCCTGTGGCACCACTCCTAATGACAGGGACTGTTGGAAAATGTGAGACAGGATGACACTTGTACTATGCTTGGTATTTTTTAACACCTTGGAGTTAATTCCGTCGATGCCTGCAGAAGATGACAATTCAAGATTGTCAATGAGTTTGCTGATGCCATGAGGGCTGACTTGTATATCGGGCATAGTAGGGTAACTAAATTCAGGAAAATTGGGCAGTTCATCATTTGGTTCGAGAGTGAATACGGAAGAAAAAGTTTCATTAAGTACATCAGGAACTACTGCTTCAGGAAGAGGGTTATTGTGATCGTCGCACAAAGAAACAGTTTTATGGTGGGCTGGTTTAATTGTTTTCCAGAATTGCTTTGGATTATTACGCAACATTGTAGGCAATGTAGTAGAAAGGAAACGTTGCTTGGCTTCCGCTGCACAGCGCTGAAATGTTTTTTCAGCCACCTGGTATCTTTCCCAAGCGCATGCGTTGTTAGTATTTTTGGCGGCTCGGAAAAGTCTCTTCTTTTTGTTATTCAGGCGTTTTAAGTTGTTATTGAACTCATTATCATGCCAAGAACTCTGATTGATTCCACTATCAGAATAGTGCCGCCATTTCTAGTGTGAATATTAATGTTACGGTCCTTAGTGTAGTACCATCCTTTTGGCTTGGGTCCGGGCCTAGCTGGGGTGTATCGGAGTAGTTCTGATTTTGCTGGGGAGCATCTCAGGCCTGTTGGTTCCAGACATTCTTCAATCACATAGATGGTATCCTGTAAAGTCGTTTCAATAAAGCCGTCGCTACCACCGGTGCACCATATTGTGATATCATCTGCGTACATTGTGTACTTGATGCCTTCCATAGTGCTGAGTTTTCTGCCTAGTCCTACTAGGGCTAGGTTGAAAAGGGTAGGTGAAATTACGGCTCCTTGAGGTGTGCCCCTGTTACCTAGGGTGAGCATTTGCGACGTCAGCTCTCCTATCTTGAGCGTTGCTGTTCTGTTGGTTAAGAAAGAGTTGACGTATGCATGGAATCTAGGGCCGACATTGAGGTTCGAGATAGTGTCTAGTATAGAAATTACGGCTCCTTGAGGTGTGCCCCTGTTACCTAGGGTGAGCATTTGCGACGTCAACTCTCCTATCTCGAGCGTTGCTGTTCTGTTGGTTAAGAAAGAGTTGACGTATGCATGGAATCTAGGGCCGAGATTGAGGTTCGAGATAGTGTCTAGTATAAACTCATGTGATAAGTTATCGAATGCTTTTTCGAGGTTGAGTCCTAGGATGGCTTTTAGGTCTTTGGAGTTGTTGTCGATGATCTGATGTTTGGTGAGTTTCATTGCGTCTTGTGTCGATAGCCCCGCTCTGAAGCCGATAACTGAATGTGGGTAAATTTCATTGTCTTCTAGGTATTTGGTGAGGCGATTAAGGATAACATGTTCTGCAGCTTTGCCGACGCATGATGTGAGCGAGATTGGCCTTAGGTTATCTGTGCTAGGAATTTTTCCGAGTTTTGGTATTAAGACTGTTAGGGCCGTTTTCCATGTGGGGAAACTTTCACTCTCTCAGCTCTCTCTCCCTCAGCTCGGCGGACCTATCCCACAGCTGGTATGGGGTATGGCATTCTTTGCTTACGCCGACGCGAAAATTCCCTTGGCTGGTAGAGGCAGACAGCTTCGTTGTAAAATTGAAAAATAATACTGCGTGACTCCCTGCCATCCACATCCGAAGTGGCCATTGCTACCGAGCCAAAGAAACGTTGTTTCACTTTGAAAGCCAGCATGTGGTGGACTTCCTTTCAGCGCTCTTCATTCGCTAACTATTCAGACTTACACGACAAATAGCAACGAACGCAAGCAAACTTCGACTCTTTTTTTGAAACTGTCCAAATCTGTATTGTAATGTAACACAAACAGGGGTATTTATATTTATATCATAGAAGTCATCGACAGCACTAAGCGAAGAATTGAGTAGCAGCTCTTATCGGCTATGAAGGCCACCTATAATCACTTCCAGGAGAGAAAGATAGAAATGTATTAAAATAGAAACCTTAGAGGTCATACTTCCAAGTGAAGTGGAAATCCACAAGCATGCCATGTTCAGGTTATCCAGGCGTTGCTGGAGGACGTTGATTGTAGAAAAGAGGTAATCCCACTTACGCGTTTTCAACCTTTTGAACTATGTAGTTCCCACAAAATTTATGTGCTCAAAGCTGCCTCACCCGTCAGAATTTACTTTGTCAAAAAATTACTTGCTACATGTAATTGGCTATTGAAAAGAAGCAACTAAAAAACAGCAAGCGTTACAGAGTAAATAATGTAGTGAAAAATACAAAATTACCACAAATGTAATTAATTACATGCATTTCGTTACGCAGAAGCCTGGTTTCAAGACACCTGAAATCCGACAAAAACAGATAGACTATCATCATCATAATCACCATCATCAGCCTATATTTATGTCCACTGCAGGACGAAGGCTTCTCTCTGTGATGTCCAATTACTCCTGTCTAGCGCTAGCTGATTCCAATTTGCGCCTGCAAATTTCCTAACTTCACCCCACATAGTTTCCTGCCATCCTCCAGGGCACTTCCCTTCTCTCGGTATCCATTCTGTCACTCTAATGGTCCACCGGTTACGTATCCTATGCCTTACATGGCCTGCCCAGCTCCATTTTTTTGCTCCTAATGTCAGTTATAATATCGGCTTTCCCCGTTTGCTCTGTCATCCACACCGCTCTCTTCCTGTCTCTTAAGGTTAGACCTGACATTTTTGGTTTCATCGCTCGTTGTGCGGTGCTTAACTTGTTCTCGAGCTCTATTGTTAACCTCCAAGTTTCTGCCCCATAAGTTAGCACCGGTACAATGCCTATGCAGGTAGGTAAAGTTCAACATCAGTGCGCAATAAATTCAGGGACATACTCTGCATCAATTGAAAGAATTGCATGAAAAAAAGCTTGCTCACCAGTCTTACTTCAGTAGCACCTCCTCGCCAGCCTCACTCCATCCCGTCCACCGAAATCTCCGTCAAGCTCAGAATTTGGTTTTTAGATGTTACAAATTTACACTTTAGTTTTTGCTCGTATCTGTGCACATTGCACAAAAAATTCTTTCGGGGGTTTGTTCTCAAGTGTTCCTAACATCTCAGACCTAACGACAAGGGGCTCTTTCGCGTATTAAGGTTCTCAGATGTAAAAAGGAAACACCGACGTGTCTACCTGATCGTGCCGCGCTCTCCATGTTGTATTTTTTTACTACTGCGCGCACATAATTAATTTCGTGTATTTAAGATTTGTTGATTGCTGATGATGATAACGAGAACAAAACCAAACGATAACGTGAGCCAAAAGTAGGGTTTACAATTTATCCCCGATCAGTGGTCATTGCGCTGGCTGGTGGAGAAAGTATGAATGTTTTCAACATTCCAACGAAACGCTCACATACTAATATTTGTTCATTTTCTTTGTATTTACCCCACCCTCTACGAATGCTGTATTTTGTGAACACATGAAAATATCACTATCACTTTTTTTTCTAGGATCACGCTTGGACCCTCAAAAGGAAATTATGGAACCTGGTTCAAATCTAGAGCCGATATCAAATCAATGTCATCATCATTTAACAACTCATTCATGTTAGTTTTCAATAAAGCAAAATAAAGCTAAAATAAATAAAAATCAATAAAGCTAAAATTTATTTTGACAAACAAAATGGAATGCCAGCAAAAACCTAGAATACTTCTGGGGGTAGTATGAACAGTCCATTGCCTACGAAAGCATCGTAATTTACAAATGGCAACACATAGCGTGTGCGCCAACAAAATGGTAATTGCGAACAGAACCTAATTTTAACTACGCGTAACAGAAAAAACAACGCAACTAAATCTTACGATAAATACCAGGTTGTAAAGACGAAATCAACGAACAGGGATGCCTAAAGCAGCGGTTAGCTGCAAAATCAATTCCATATAGTCATAAATATCTTAAAACATATTGAGAAAACTGTTTAACCTGAAGTACATTGCATATATTCACTTCAGGCACATAAATACGTGTTTACGCAATCAAGTACACATGAATGTGTCAGCTCACTCGACTGGAGGGTTTGTTTCATAAATTTGTTCAGGCAGAATGCAAACAAAATGAACCCATTGTTTATGTATTTATTCCTTTAACATATACGAGTATGTTTCGTGTGCCATGGATGTATTCAAACCTACTTTTGTGGCTATCATTGTGCGACCACATATATTTCGCTACATCTCTCTACACGTACTTAGCTGAGGTGAATAGTTCTCGACATGGAACTGGACGATTGGTGGAATTCGATGAATAGATACGTGAACATCGAAGTTTCTACTGTAGATGTAACACAGAACACAATGTAGTATTGCATGATTAATTAAATTGCACAATGCAAGTGCCGCGTCGGCCCTCGGAGTGCACCATTTCCGCAATGGAAAGTTGTCTCACAGCGGCTGTGGTCGTCTGCATATTCTGCAGTTCCTTCTTAATGACAGGCCTGATGAGTTATCGCAAGGCACCGATGTCGTTACCGAGGGTAACCGCACAGAGGTCCCTTGAAATTACGGCGTCGCGGTTGTATTGCCTGACCCGCTGTTGAAGGCCTTTTCGATGGTAGTGGCCTTGTCACGGAACTCGGCAAGTGTCGTCGGCGGATTTCGAATGAGGCCAGCAAAGATTTCGTCTATCACACCGCGCATTAGGCGGCGCACCTTCTTTGTTTCAGTCATAGAAGGGTCCGCACGTCGGAAGAGCCGATTCATGTCTTCTATACGCACGCCGTCACTCGCTCATTCGGGAATTCTTGCCTAAATTGTTAACTCGGTCCTCCCCTTTCTGTCCGCCGTGGCGAAGGCGTTGAGCAACTGCCTGCGAAATTTTTCCCATGACGTCAGTGTCAGCTCGTTGTTCTCAAACCATGTTTTCGCGGAATCTTCAAGAGCGAAGTATACGTAGCGTAGCTTACGCTAGTGCGTCCAGCCGTTGAGGTTGGCAACCCAGTCAAAATGGTCAAGCCAGTCGTCGGCATCTTCTCCTTATCTCTTGCTTACCTCCACTGCTAAACGAATGATGCAGCCATCCACTTTAAATCCAAGCGCTTCTGGAAAGTACGTTACGTCCGGGTCTCGCTGGGTAAATCCCTTCGCATTCCATTAGGATGTACTGCGTGGTGTCCGGATTTTTGCTACTGCCTACACATGCCTTATTATGTTGGAAATATTTGCTCCGGCATGTTTGTGTCTTTTCGCACCCAGCTCGAGTCTTAAATAGCTATGCACTGTGTTTGGTGTTATTATACAAAATTTCCCTTCTAATTTGTTCTCCCCGTTCTTGTAATTGTACAAGTTTTTTTTCTGCGGGTGCAGTGAGAGTAGCGCCATCTGGTAGTGATGCAACAAATCTAGCGGTGGTGCCGCGCGCCTCCTCCGCTGTGATTGGTTCGCCTATTCGGCGACAGAACAGCCACGGAGCTCCTGCGGTCCTATGTTCGCAAAGCTCCAGCTCCTATGTTAGCAAGGAAAACTTCGGTTTTAAAACCACTGTAATTGCTGACAGCTGCGAGAGGCATTTATTAATAAGTGGACATAAAATAGACTCATAGTGACGGTCTAACTGCTATGCTAGCTTTGGAAACACAAATTCGTACCATGTATCTGCCAAGGCGTGACAAACCAATTTCACCGGTTCTAATTGTCTGGCTAAAAACTTCTGGTCACCGTGAAAACTGGAAGACAGGTAATGAAGGGAGACACAGGGCACCGGACTGAACGTAAATAAATGTGAAAAAATGTTATAAATAAATGTGAGGTACGACTTATAAGATGGAATGCTTATTTTGTCTGGTGCGAATAAATAATTTCACCTTAACGTAATCTCAAGTGTACATTGCTCGGCCCTCCTTATGCGCCACTTCTGTAAGAAGGCTATTGCATGCCAACTGTACCAACTTCGCCCTTGACCATTTAGTATTTCCTTGTTAAAAATTGGAGGCCCTTCAATATCACACAAATGATCATTTTATGAAATATATCTAGGTGAAAAAAATTTTTACTGGCGTATGTTCTATGTATATTTTGTTCTAAGGCACCAAAAGGCATAGTCAAGATACCGTTTTTTTTTCAATATGAGAGCAGACCAAATTTTTCTCAGGAAAATGAAGAGGCCTTACAGCTAAAATTGTATTCTTTGATCATTAGCCATTGTTCATCTTATCATGGGTTGTTAAAATGGGCAAAATGGCCTATTTTTCTTTTCAGAGAAATGGCTTCTAGCAAAAGCTGTAAACTAACGTGATCCAAGTGCTCAGGACATGTACTGTGTACACAAAATGGTTTCAAAAATATATCATGCAGAAGCGCACTAATATGAGCATCAACTTGCAGCAAATTACGTTTTGGCTTATGTTTATCCATAGGTTTAACAATGAGGCGGTCCTAGTAAAAATATCCCAAATATCACACCTGAGAGCACGCTGTATTAGTTTCAAATTGGTAAAGATTTATCACAGAATTTTTTGTGTTAAGCAAGAAACAACTTGTATAAGTGGTCACCACGAGTATCAAAATGTGCATCGTGCTTCGTCTAATCCACATAGCCTTTTGGCGGATGAAACAAATTGCGTGGACCAGAGCATTGCTGCACCAATAGTGGGGCGTCTAAACTACTTCCAAGTTATTTGATTGCTGAGTGGCTACATGCTGCTTCATTCAAGAAGACGCTGCTGGATTACATGTATTTACCTGCATCTTGCTGTCTGCCGTCGGCCGGCTTGGCATCATCACTAAGGCTGCCAGCTCTCCAGTGGACGCAGTCGGGACAGGGTGGTGGCGGAAGGTAGGAGCATGAGCCGCCAAGTTCTACCTGTATTACATTTGCACAAATGTTCTAAGTCCTACCATGCCATAATTTACAAAAATGCAGCAGTTGTCTGTGTAAGATGGTTACCAATAGAAATAAAGGTAAAGTGTTAGGTCATACAACGCAACTTGAACCCCGACACAAACGAAGCAGAAGTTATGTTTATGAAAATGCCAGCAAAGATGAAAAAGAGTGTACAAACCGAACCTCAGCTTATGCCATCAAGTGGTGTGCTAGTCAACTGCAAGCCTGTCATCTTAAAATGTCATTGTATATGTTTAAACTGCATTAACCAACATCTCTTGACATAAACAAATCATCAAGCTAATTCAATTAGTGAATTTCTATCGTCATTAATGCAATAAAGTGCAAGCTGCGAATGAAGCTGGCCAACCGGGTAGTGGGAATAACAAAGTGCTTCCCTAAATCTTACTCTTGTTTGTTTGCCTGTGTCTTGGCTCGAGCATTAGAATACAGAAGAACATTCAAATTCCTGACATTTCACCCTGCTAATTTTTATTGCATAATACTTCAGCAAGAGCAATAATGGTTACTTTTAACGGCAAATAGTGGCAGAACAAGGAATGTCGCTGGAGCCAATGCGCCGACAAGAGGACTTGTCTCCTCCTTGTTGAATCATTGGCTTCAGCAATGTTTCTTGTTCTATGGCTCTTCATCATTTGAAGCCTCTGTCTTCATGTGTGTGTACATACGTCCTTTCAATGTTGCGTTTATGAAATTGTAATAACAGTAAACTAGTAAACGCACCTGACGTGAAATTTGTGCTTGTTGGTAGATAACGACAGCGTAACTGGGCAACATTGAGACACGGACAAAGGAGGCTTGTGTGTCTTGTCTCCTTAAGCCATGTCTCGTCCTTGAGCTATTACTGTGTCTCTATGTAAAGGTATTACCGTTTGCACAATAATACTAAAATCAATAAAGCAGGAAAGAGGACAAAAAATTACATGAAATAGCATCATACTGCTAATGAGAAATTCCAACGTGCCTGTGCGATTTCTCACCCATAACGTGCTGGATAGGATGGCTACTTCCTATGGCTGTTGCCGCTTCTTCAATACCTAATATAAAATACATTTCAAAATTACAAAATTATGCAGGAAAACAGCAGTAGAGTAGAAGATAACACAACATTGTTACTACAAGAAGGTAAACTAATCTTTGATACATGGCAGCCGAAATAAAAAAAAAAATATTTGTAGAAAAAATACACCACACTTCATTTTATTTCATTCAATGCTGTCAGACTTCCTTCGTACAAGAAAAAAAAAGTTATTTCTGCTTGGAAGCAGCAAAATAATACATGGAATTCTACGTTTACTACAAAATATCCTACAGCGATTAGTCCAACTACTTACTTAACATTTCTATACGTACGTTACAATAGCCAAGACAGGATTACCTTGGTTAGGTTCATATGCAGCTCACTGGGAGGTACATCTTCGCAATGAACTTATTTCTCATTACCAAAGATACAAATACCAATATGCTAACATAAAAGTACAAATGAAAGGACCCTTCTTTCCATAAAACACAAGACACAAGATAGAAAATCCAGTATAAATATTACAAATTGACCACAGAACGCACCTTGGTTTTGAAAGCCTAGTAGGTTTTACTAAATAAAGGTTGAAGCAAGTTCACGCATTTAAATAGTAACAGTGAAAATAAAGATTACTTGACAACTAATACGTTATATATCGGTTTAGATGGTTAGAAAATATGTTTTGACCTGCAGCCAAAAAGACAATAAATTTATTTTCTTTCAACGCCTAAGGCGTTGTGCCTTTTACGTTTGTGCATGGAGCCGCCTTACCCCCACGGAAATTCATGCGGTGCCACATCGCCCGAGACTCCATACAACTTTGTAATGCTTTTATTCTCGGTAATGTACCTGAAGCGCTAGCAAATCCTCAAGATACACAAGCTATACACAAGCTGTCTTCAATGTTTCGACGGCTTGTCTTCAGCAGCGAATGTCACACCGGTGAACTCTTTTTTCGACAAAAGTTATGCAGCACTTGTCATTGTGCGGATTTTTCAATGCTACAGGCCGCTCGTCATTGGGATCGGCAAAAAGTGGTGTTTCTCCCTGGCAGTAAATCTTCGTTATAATATCAGATGCTCTCCACTAGTATTTTCGCATGGATCTGCGTGCGCAAGCCTCCGCGCTCATGCCTAGGAAACGTAACTGCCAACGCAACGTAACTGCCACGAGAAACGTCGTGCAAAATGCAGCCAAACCGGAAGGGCAGAGTACGCGCCGTTTGCAAAGTCGAACAAAAGCTGATATACTCACCTGAGACGTTAAGAGAGAAATGGCAGAGTCACTACTGCTGTTAGGCTTTCGTGTGCATCTCGCAGTCCCTGTGCGTTACGATCCCTCACATCACAATGAAAGACGACGCAGTGCAGACCACAACAGTTCGGGTGCTTGCCACGGTTTGGCAAGCTGCACTTGCTGGATGTCGGCAAAAAGGAACTCGGCGACACGCTGCTGCTGGCTGTCCTTGTCGTCGCAATCACGTAGCATGGAAAGAAGTTCCCACGGAAATTGCCGTAACGTTCGGTTGCATTCGCCCCTAACGCAGCGTTTTCAGGGCAATGCAACAACGATAGTGTCCTCGCGCATGCATGTTGCAACAAAGCTGCAAAAAGGCGCCATGCTTTTGATGGCATGGCATGGATCACTTTGGAACCGCACAACACATGCACTAGTTACCGTTTTCTTTCCTCGCATTGAAAATGGTTTTGCTCACCGATTATTTTGCTTCACGTACATAATTTTCACGAATGAAACAGCCACGAATATAAAGATGCTTCTTCAGATACCCGCTACGTTCCCTTTACAGAAGCAAAATTCGCTAGTCTGAGTTTGATTACGTTTGCAATATCTTTCACAGGGCTTCGAAGCGTGCTCGAAGTTTGATAGAGACGCGGCGTATTTGCGCCTAATTTGTTTAATTATAACCGTGCAGCTATACTCGATCTCAATCGAGTGTAGTTTGCACTGATGTCAGGCAGAACTATAAAGACGCCCGTGTTACAGTATAATCTAGTGCACATCAAGATACCAAAACTGTATTTCCGGCACAAGTTCTTGCGTCTGTGTGCCGCTGTCAGCAACTGCGGGCATAAACATTCGGCGAAGATTTTTCCACAGATTGTCTAGGAAGAACGTTCACCGCCGGCTCATGGCGTGAAAAACCAACGAGGTTGGTTTTCTCATAAAATTTCCACGTTTATTGTGATAGCGATTATATGGACACAACCGATGATATTTATCGAAACTTACGTATGAAGTCCAAGTGCGATAAGATGCTATCCCGTGCAGTTGACTGCGCGTGTGAGAGCAAGTGTTCGAGGGTGGGCCGAGATGGATAGTGGCTTGATGGGCGCGCAATGTATGTATAGGAGGAAACGTGATAGCACGTGCGAAAGCGGTGGCAAAGGAGGCGTTGGTTTAGCACGCGGCTCCTCTTGCCGTTGCTCTAAACCAGTATTGCGCCACGCTCAGCCTGTTAAGCCCATTTTACATGGTGCGATTTTGCAGTGCGTTTCTCGCAGCTACGACTTCCGGTAATGCGTAATTTGCAATCTCGTTTCACATGAATTCACGGCAGCTGCGTTTTTCGCATACACGTATATAGTTCGGTGTATGTTTTATCATTTTTTTTGCTTAATTAACGATTCGGCAATGTCTCTTGACCATATATTTAAACACCTGAAAGTTTTATTAACGTAGATAATGAAACAAAAAAATGTCACAGTTTCACCCGAAAGGTGAAGCATCAAGTGCAATAGAAAATTAGTAGAGAGCTATACACCAGGACACCGTGAATTGAAAGCGCGCCGCCACATTGGTGAGCGCCGGTCGCGCCATATATACCAAGTGCCGCGAAGTAGCAGGCCTGGCCTGCCATACCGGGAGATGCGACCCAGCCCATAAGCGAAACTGTGGCTTTTCAGCTCGGCGGAAAGCGTGTATCGTGCTTTTTCTAACCTGTCATTTGCGCTGTCTCGATTCAATCAAACTTCAAGACCCCATGCAAGTCCGCAATGGCCACGCTGATTGCTGCGCAGACTGCAGAAGCGAATACATCGGGTAACTACGCTATTACAATTGTACAAACAGCGCGCTATATACTAGAACACGTGTGAGCTATAATATCTCCGTATTTTTGGCACGTAACCTTGGAATTAATATACAGCACTAGGTTGTTGCCATAAAATATTAATAGGTTGCATGATAAACCTTTATGAAAATTCTACTTTTGAACATGCATCGCACGGCAAAATTGTGCCCGGGCGTACGCTTTGCGACGAATATTGCGGAAAGCGGAGTTTCATCTATAAGTGCTCACCCTTGTGTGGTCTCGTTGTGTTGCTCGCGTGCTCTCGTTTGGGCGGTGTTGCTCGTTTGTGCGGTGTTGCTCGTTTGTGCGAGGCCATATCGGATTGTTGGCGTTTTCAATCAAATTTGTTTCTCGCTCCTGTTGTGGACAGGCAGCAGCTAGTGCTTGGGTACCAGCATGTAACAACGTTCCAAGGTTTCTACCAGCACGCAGAACATTGTCATCTGCACTTTCAGTTTGGTCTTGTTTGTCATGGTCACTGCTAGGTTGGCCATGTTCATCAACACAATGGCGAGGTTATTTGACTGGGCTTACAGCCTGCCTGATTAGCAGACTCCTGACTTTAACCACCTGCACATTGAAAACAAGCTATATGTTATAGTAAGAAGGGCTGTAGTTCTTTTCTATGCCATAACTGTTGGGAAGATATAAATTCCTCTCAAAATGAAAAAGAAAATGCGCAAGGCCAATTGTATTTTACAGCCACTTAAAAGCACAACATTCAGAACAAAGCCTACAGCACTTAGAACAAGCAGCGTATAGCGCTAAACCTGCACTCATTGGAAAATGTGGAACTACAGTTGTTATAACGTTCAACTACATGTGCAGTCAAAGCCCGTATAACAAGGTGAGCACGACAGATGCAGATGTTGTAGAGTTGTTGCACCAACCATGACAGGGCACATAAAATGACCATCCCTACTTAAAGCTGCATCATCAGGGACCCCTTTGGTACAAGACAATAACCGCACCTGCATTCCAAGAAATTATCCCCACCAACTGCAGCTACCTGGTATCAGACCTGTTTCGCTTGTGCGAGGCCATATCGGATTGTTGGCGTTCCCTGAGAAAAAAAGAACAGGCGAGAGCGAGCAAAATTTTGTTACAAAATACAACAATAATTAACCACCTTATTTTACTCGCTATATCAACAGAAAAAATTCGCGCTTTGCCTCGTATAACAGCACGCACGCAGTTTAGAGCTCAGGAGGCTCAAATGAATTCATTACGAATGACACCAGCAACACCAGCTCGTAATGACAGGCGCGCTGCAAGAACACCTTCGGCGACGAGCAGTCGTCGTTTACGTCTTTGTGGACGCATGCTACGTGACGAGCTAACTTCGGTTTACTTTCGTTAGTAATAACGCTCACCAGAAGGGCAACATTCTGTCGCCTACGACTTGTTCACGCTTAATGGTCATGCCGTGCGCCAGCTGCAAGTATCGCTAACCGCAAACACAACTGTTCTTCTTAACCATCGGGAGCTCTGCATGAATGAAGACACGAAAACGCTTGCTTATTTTGTTATAGCCAAGGCGAAGCATCGGCAAAGGATTCTGCTCTGTAGGCTTGTTGTCCAGAAAGTGCTTGGAGCAAACCTTAGTGTTACACATATTACGCTCGTAGGGCGCAAAGTTGAACGTGGCACCAAAATATACACAGCTCGCATACTCACTCGCGCATTTTCACTGGGTTGGTAGTCCTTCCTATTCACTGCAGCTATCCACTGATGGCACAGCTTGGCGTTCTTCGTTGCGGATGGAAATCGGTGCAAGCTGAAAACACCACACCGGCACGATTACCTACGCGTGTTGTGCTCTTCGCAAACAGCGCTAAGTAACCTGCTTCGTTTGCGCTGGTTGTTTTGGCACCCAAACACGACGCAATGCCGTCCAGATGACTTCTTGTACTTTGAAACCGCGTGAACGGACACATTTCCGCACTTTGGAGTCCTAGAGCTGGCACTTGCCATGTATACTGGGTCGCCGACGAACACACGTTTGGCAGCCCAGTACAAAGTGGCGCTGGTCGACCGGGCAGCCCGGGTGCGAGAGTATGCTTTCGGTTAGTCTGGGTGCGAGACTATCGTGTTCTGGTGTATAGACCAGATTATCTTAGCCTCGCACGCAGGCTGCGGGCGCGCTCCGATACTCTCGACACCAGGCGCCACATCGGTGTGGACTGCGGGAATCCGCGGCCTAGCGTCTGTTTATTTGTGCGTGGCGCTTGTTTCTGTCGTTGCTACTCGCGGTTTGAGTGAGTAGCAACGATGTACTGTACAAAACCTACTCGTCAGGGCGCCCTTGTGCCGTCGTCGGCATTCTTGATAGGAATGTGGCGGGCGCCAATATTTAAAAGTTCCGCTCGGCGTTACACTCTTTGTAACACTTGAAGGTGGAAGCCTCGTGCAAATTTAGTCATGCATTGAGTTATACATTAAGTTACACATTAGGCTATACATTACCAAATGATTGGCTTTCGCTACAGGTAAAACGCCGTGTGGCGCATACCCGCATATCATGGACTTGGGTACAAAGCGAGCTATGTGCCACGCGTGATCGGGTATATGCATTTCTGAAGCGCCACGTGTCATTTTTTTTGCCATCCGCGGCGACGCCGGGTTTTCGACGAGGCCGTTGCCAACTCTTCAAAGGACACCTCCGCATGAGAGAGAATAAAGTTTCGTCTTAATAACTACTCGGGTTTTACGGGCAAAAACCACGTTGCGATTATGATGCACGTCGTAGTGGACGGTTCCGGAAATTTCGATCACCTGTGGTTCCTTAACGTGCACTGACATCGCACAGTACACGGGCATCTAGCATTTCGCCTCCATTGAAATACGATTGTCGCGGCCGGGATCGAATCCGCGTCTTTCGCGTCAGCAGCCGAACAGCGTAACCACTGCACCAACGCGGCGGCGCCGAGCTGTGAGTTTTCAAGAAACGCTAGGAAACCAGATTATGATTATTGTTGCGTTACAGAAGCGCTCCCCAAGTATTCGTGTCCAGAAGCGCTCACCAAATACGTGGCCAAAACCTTTAGATAGCCAATCAATAGCTAATAGATAATCGATCAATAGTCGACAAATTCCGGAAAATGCTGGAGATGACTTAGTAGTGGTTAGCCTAGCCCAAATACGTGGCCAATACCTTGCGATAGCCATACGACAGCCAATCATAGCTAATTGATAATCGATCAATAAACAATAAATTCCGGAAAATGCTGGGGATGATCGATTTTGTAGTGCTTAGCCTAGCCCAAATACGGGGCCGATACCTAGCGATAACCAATTGATAGCCAATCAATAGCTAATCGATTATCGACAGATAATAATAAATTCCGGGAAATGCTGGGGATGGCTGGGTAGTGCTTAGCCTAGCCCAATACCCAAGACTAGCTAGGTGTCCATCAGCTCCGCTGTCTCTTTAGCATTGCGCCTGCAGTGCAAGCTACGCTATTTCTTTTTTTTTTCTTGGGGTGTTCAAGCAGGCGCGCTTTGGTCGCGTATCGCGTAGCCAACGAGGCTTTAGAGAAGCTTTCAGAGGCGGTTCAAAAGAAAGCAAACAGTGCTTCGCGGCAATATTGTTACTTTTGTCACATTCCTGGACTCACTAACTTTACACGAGGTGTGAAACGCATTTCCAAAACCGCTGCACTGTTTGGATAAGATTGTCGAGGTGCGAATGAAATCTAGTTTTATACCTTGTGAGTTTTACTTTTGTCAACAACTAAAGCATCGCCACACCGCACTGTCAAGTCATTGCAAAGGCTTTGTGACAGCGCACAGCGACGTTACATGCAGCTGTAGCATGCTTATCGGCACTAATTATTTTGCACCACGGCTGGGACTGGCCAGAACACTTGACCTAACAGAATATATCGCTTTATGACGCGCGGAAACCAATGCATACGTTTTCCGCAAACGAAAATGCATAGCCCTCATTGCGACCATGATACCGTAAAACTTTAGAAAAGTCAAGCGTGCCCTCGATGCGACGCGTGTTCTACTACGTTTGTCATGCGTACATAATGCAGAAGTGAAATGAGCACGCGCTTAGCAATTTTAAGCGTCAAAGGTCCGCTTGAAGAACAATTCATTGCCACCGCTCCTGCTTTCTGCCAGTGCAGCGAATCGCGGTGCCCTCAGTCCTCAGCCAATGGTCGCACCGCGGCGCCGCCATCGCGAGAAAATGGTGGCACCCGAGAACGAGTCTGGATTCTAGTCTACACGAAGTAAGGATAGTAGTTTTATCAGCTGTGTAAACCTCGACATGCAACAGCACCAGCAACGCGCAGAACTGTTGTCGGCCCCATCGGCGTTTTGCCCGCGTTCGCTCCGAACGCGCGCGGCGTTGTTGACTGTTGCCGGTGCCTCTGGGTCGGATTGGAGGTTTTCTACGAGTTCAGAACGGGACACTCGTCGAGCAATGTCGGAAGTCATTGCAACCTTCTCGCCTCGCAACGTTTTTATATAAATACGCATTTGATGCCGCATGCAGCCAAACGTCGCCTCCCCTCCCTCCCTCCGTCCGATCCTCCCACGGCCTTTCGCGCAACGGAAGAAGTCGTTTGCTCTCTATACATATAGATACATATAGTACGTTCAGCTCACCCGCACTGGCACCATGCCAGAACGCCGGAAATTACGTCAAGTCCAGCACGAGTTTCACGCACTGCGCGCTGCCAGACGAACGTCCGGAGCACCGGCGGTGTGCAATCTTCCGTAGCGCCCTCTGTGCTGCTGCGCGAGTAGCACACGATGACGTTTACACGACCCCTTCGCTTCGGCAGAAAACTGTCGATTTCAGTCTTTCCGCTATGAATGCAGTGGAGCTTTACGTGGACGGCGAGTGTTTCAGATGCCTTCTTACGAAAGAACAGCTGGAACGCCTCCAGGCAGGTACGTATATCATGTTATTTAATGTTACTGTCTGGAAAGAAAAAACACACATTCGTAGACTTTGACCAGAGAGCCGGATTGTAAGGTGTACGCGTCTTTCTAATGCTGTGTGTTCTTTTCCTTTTGCCATGAAATCATAGATCCATGAAAAGTGCCCCATTTTATCGCTTTTCTACGAGCTAGTGGTGGTGACAGCAGCGAGAGCCGTGCGGACAGTACGTAAGACACGTACGGTGTGCATGAACAACCTGAACGATTCTTATCTACCAGTGTGGTAACGGCGCATGCCCACAAGATGATCACGCACGTGGACAATAAATAAAAAAATATTACAATAGCATGGAGGTAAGATAAAAGCGTATGCGGAAGAAAAGGTACCGTGAAAAGTAACAAGGAAAAGACGACGATAGAGACCGAGTGAAAAGAGCGCTCTTTTCACTTTGTCTCTATCATCGTCCCTTTCTTGTTATTTTTCGCACTCTTACATAAGTGCAATGAAACCAACTAGCCCAGAAAGCCACCATTCCACAGTACCGTGAAGCATTACAGCACACCGTAATTCTGTGCAGGTGAAAAAACTGACGACCAGGCAAGGAATGCGTCATTTATGGAGCGAAGGCGAAACTAAAGTCCTTGAGAAGTTCACCCAGTGTATGCCCGAAGTTGGCCCTATGAAAAATTTAAAGACAAAGAAAAAGCATGTGGGCAGCCATCGCCGGAGAGCTCTCGAGTGAACTGGCTTAGAGAGGACCGCGA